>NC_134355.1:696045648-696345648 GCF_048569485.1 Anomaloglossus baeobatrachus
TGGGGTGGTTAGCGGAGTGGCGTTTGTACAGGCCAGCGGCTCTTGAAGCTGTGCGGCTCGGTATCCTCCATTGCGTGTCCCGCTCCCTTTGTGTACTAGCATCTGGGGCCTCCCCGTCGGATAGATGTTCAGACATGTTAGCGGTAATTTCTGCCTCCGGGCCCGGTCCCTCCCTTTGTGTACTAGCATCTGGGGCCTCCCCGTCGGATAGATGTTCAGACATGTTAGCGGTAATTTCTGCCTCCGGGCCCGGTCCCTCCGAGTCGTCAGCGGATAGAACAGGGAGCGGGTCATGTTCAACCTGTGAATCCCGTTCCTGCTGACTTTGATGCGGCATCTCGTCTGTTGCGGTCTCTCCCCCACTAACGGATACAGATGGTGTATGTATGGAGTCCAAACGCGGCTTGCCTGTCACCAAAAATCCGCGTTGTTCCAAAAAAAACACTACCTCGTCCAGGGATGCGAGAGGCTTGAGGTCGCAAAATTGAACGGTAGTACCTTTTCCTGCAACTCGGTCTAGACAGCGCTTCGCCGAGGTCAACGCCTCTTCTATCTCGGAGTCGGTCAGTCTCCGCATGCAAACCCTTCGCAGGTGGGTAGACAGATATTTGCTTGCCGTATGACAAACGGGGCACGTGAGGGCTGTACGCCGGTGGCTGAAACGAGAGAAAAAAAAATACATTTTTCAGACTTCCGAGATCTGACCGGCGTCGGCAGCCCCCTGTATCCGAAAAGGGCTCCAGGCAATCTCGCCAGAGAGTCCTTGGGACTTTGAATAATTTTCAACATTTTCAGACTTCCGTAGTCAGCGAGCGCTGACTATGCCGGAGGACTCCCGAGCCGCGGACTGTTTTTCGCGCATGTCCCGCTGGTGCCTGGGCCCCGAGGGTACGTTCTCGGGCCAAAACGCATCGATATCGCGTGTGCGTTTCTTTGTCCGGGGGACCCCAGACTGCCATCCGAACGCGTGGAAGTCGAGCCCGGATTGTTTTTCGCGCATGCCCCGCTGACACCCACGGAGCTCAAAGGGGAACCCCGCGTTGGCATGCCTGGGCCCCTAGGGCCACGAGGGAAAGTTCACAGGCAAAAACGCATCGAAATCGCGTGTGCGTTTTCTTTGTTTTTTTGTCCGGGGGGCCCCCGGGCGAATTCTGGACTTATTCCCCCCGTGATTTGGATAAAACCTGAACATTTTCAGGCCCCCGCGACCTTCCGGAGGTGCCGGGGCCCCCAGGAGCCCGAGCGGGGCCCCGGGCACTCTTGCCCGACTGCCCTCGGCGCTTGGATGAAAGCTGGAAAATTTCAGGCTCCTGCGACCTTCCGGAGGTGCCGGGACCCCGACCTTCCGGAGGTGCAGGGACCCCGGAGGTGCAGGTGGGTAGACAGATATTTGCTTGCCGTATGACAAACGGGGCACGTGAGGGCTGTACGCCGGTGGCTAAAGCGAGAGGCGCTACATGTTATTTTAAGGCATTCAGATAATTTTAGTTGGTCATACATCGCAGTTTACTTACGGTTCCATCGTTAGCGGGATCACATAGCGGTGTACGGCGTCCTGTTTGACCGACTAGCTGTGGCTGCACTCGTGTTATCGGTCCTTGGCGTCCGCACCTGTTCGGTTGATCACCTGGGCGTGTCTTTGATGAGTCATCCACTGGGCTGCCATCCGTACGCGTGCGTGGAAGTCGAGCGTCCGCACCTGTTCGGTTGATCACCTGGGTGTGTCTTTGTTGAGTCATCCACTGGGCCGCCATTCGTACGCATGGAAGTCGAGCGTCCGCACCCGTTCGGGTGATCAGCAGGTACGTGCTTTCTTTGTTGCGGTAACTACGGGGCTGCCAACTACGGGGCTGCCATCCACGGGGCTGCCATCCACGGGGCTGCCATCCACTGGGCTGCCATCCACTGGGCTGCCATCCGTATGGGTGAAAGTCACCAACAGCGGTGCTAACTGGATCCTATCCCGAATCCTATTTGTCGGATTGCTTGCCAGTATCCCATAGACCTTACTATCACCCAGTTGTCTCAAAATTTCCTGTAAATACATGGACTTATCCATAACAACCAGGGCACCGCCTTTATCGGCTTGTTTGATAATAATGTCCTTATCCTGCATAAGAGATGTCAACGCAGTTTTATCCTTATTTGAAAAATTGGAAGGACAATGTAATGATTTATTAGACAAATCCTTGAAAAATGACGTAATATCCTGTTCCAATAAGCCTATAAACGTCTCCACTGGAGGGTTATTTTTAGGAGGCATGAAAGTGCTCTTAGTTTTAAGTCCCAATCCCTTGATGTTAATGGGAGCAATGGAAGTAGGTTGTGTTAAAGGTCTCAAACCATATCCAACCCCCCCCCTTCCCCCTCCCCTTTCCCCTCCTTTCTTTTAGTTCTCCCTTTCCATCAATATTCCCTTAATTCCTTTATATATGTCCTTTTTACACTAGGGTTAATCATAGTGGATGAATAATTATCATTTTGTAAATATATACACCTTCCCCTTAGTCCTCTTTTGTTATTTTCCTGCCTTGTCTTCATTTTATTTTATTAATAGTATTACACTTTCAGTGGGGTTCTATTATCATTCCCATAGTTTTTTCATTATAAGGGGACTTTGTCTATCAAGTAGTGAGCGGTGGTGAGGGCAGTCAGCGCGAGTCTGTACTTGCCTGCCAACCATTAGTTTTACATGTTGCCAACCAGGATCGTCACTTCCGGTTTGCGGACCGGAAGTGACGTTCCGCGGTGTTAAGCGGCTGTCTGCTTGTTAGTATTTGCCAACCATTTAGATTTACATATTGCCAACCAGGATCGTCACTTCCGGTTTGCGGACCGGAAGTGACGTTCCGTGGTGTTGAGCGGCGGTCTGTGTGCGTCAGTATTTGCCAATCATTTGGATTTACACATTGCCAACCAGGATCGTCACTTCCGGCCTCCGGACCGGAAGTGACGCTCCGTTTCTTGATTTATACTAATTAAGCGGTGTGAGGTAGCGTGGTCGGCTGCGCAGCAGAAGACACGGGATCCAGGCATTAAGGTTCACAGCACACGGTTTTAATCCAAACAAAAGTCCACAACAATATACATGTGCTTCTCCAGCAGAGAACTCAGGGAGTTGTGATCACTCCCTCACACCCGGCACACCTGCCCTTGTTCCTGTTTCCATTTAACCCTTCCTTCAGCCTGTAGGGAAACAGCATTAACCCTAGAGTGGATTTACTTTCTATCATGGAGTGAGCACAACCGGGGCGAGACATACCGGCCGTCATAGATAACCCCGGTCACAGTCTCACATACCCCCCCCTCAGTTCAAGCGTGCGGGGTTGAACTCCCGCCATCAAACACGGGCCGCGGGACAAGGCATCGGCGTTGCCCTGCAACCCACCGGCCCTATGTTCAACCGTAAACCGGAAGTTCTGCAGAGAAAGGAACCACCGGGTAACCCGGGCATTCCGTTCCTTGGCGGACCTCATCCAGACCAGTGGAGAGTGATCCGTCACCAAGCGAAACTGCCGTCCCAGCAGGTAATAGCGTAGGGACTCCAAGGCCCACTTGATCGCCAGGCACTCCTTCTCCACTACGATATAATTCCGCTCGGGAGGGGTGAGCTTCCTACTTAAGAAGGTGACGGGGTGTTCCTCCCCCTGAACCACCTGAGACAGCACTGCCCCCAGGCCGACCTCTGAGGCGTCAGTCTGTACTATGAACTCCTTCCGGAAATCAGGGTGTACGAGAACGGGCTGTCCGCACAGGACCCCCTTCAGGGCCCGGAAGGAGTCCTCGGCCTGCGGAGTCCAGCGCACCATGACGGACTTCTTGCCTTTGAGAAGGTCCGTCAAGGGGGCTGATAGTCCCGCAAAATCCTTTACAAACCTCCTGTAGTACCCCACGATACCCAGGAAGGCCCTAACCTGCTTCGTGGTCAGGGGTCTAGGCCACTTCTGGATCGCCTCAACCTTGTTAATTTGGGGCTTAATCACTCCTTGGCCTATCACGTAGCCCAAGTAGCGGGCTTCCGTGAGTCCCAACGCACATTTCTTGGGATTGGCTGTCAATCCGGCTGTTCGAAGCGCGTCCACCACCGCTTGTACCTGTTCCAAGTGGGTCTGCCAATCGGAGCTGTAAATAATGATGTCATCAAGGTACGCTGATGCATACGCCTGGTGGGGTTCCAGCACTAAGTCCATCAACCTCTGGAACGTGGCCGGAGCGCCATGTAACCCAAAAGGCAAGACAACATAGTGGAAGAGACCCTCCGGCGTAACAAAAGCGGTTTTCTCCTTGGCGGACTCCGTCAGTGGCACCTGCCAGTACCCCTTGGTCAGGTCGAGCGTGGTAAAATACCGCGCCTGTCCCAGCCTATCAATCAGCTCATCCACCCTGGGCATGGGGTAGAGATCGAACTTGGATATTTCGTTCAATCTCCTAAAGTCATTGCAGAACCTTAAGGAGCCATCGGGTTTTGGTATTAGGACAATCGGACTAGCCCATTCACTCCGGGATTTTTCGATGACCCCCAGGCGTAACATTGTCTTTACTTCCTCCGATATGGCTTGTCGTCGAGCCTCCGGTACCCGGTATGACTTCAGGCCTACCTTCAGGTGGGGCTCGGTGACAATATCATGTCGTATCAGACTGGTCCTACCGGGCAGCTCGGAGAAGACATCGGGGTTCTGCTGAACCAACCGTCTGGCCTCTCGCCTCTGAGTCTTGGTGAGGGCTTCTCCAATCCTTACTTCCGGTTCGTCCTCTCCGGAGGTCGCTGGAGCCGGAGGTGAACGACCCGAAGAGGAGGGAGATGGGGAAAAAACAGCCATCAGGCTTTCCCGTTCCTGCCAAGGTTTTAATAGGTTGACATGGTATATTTGTTCAGGTTTCCGCCTACCGGGCTGCAATACTTTATAGTTAACCACCCCGACTCTTTCCTTTATCTCGTAGGGGCCTTGCCACTGAGCCAGGAATTTACTCTCCGCCGTGGGGATTAATACCAACACCCGATCCCCGGGTTTAAAGGTCCGCACGGTGGCTTGTCTATTGTAGCGGCCGCTTTGCGCGGCCTGAGCCTCCTGTAAATGCTCCTTCACAATTGGCATGACCGCGCTTATGCGGTTCTGCATACCCAAAATATGTTCAATCACACTTTTATGGGGGGTGGGCTCTTGCTCCCATGTTTCCTTTGCCAGGTCCAACAATCCCCGGGGATGTCGCCCGTATAACAATTCAAAAGGCGAAAACCCCGTGGATGCCTGTGGCACCTCACGGATGGCAAACATCAAATAGGGAAGCATCATATCCCAGTCTTTCCCGTCTTTTGAAATCACCCTTTTTAGCATGGTTTTCAGGGTTTTATTGAAACGCTCGACTAACCCGTCCGTTTGAGGATGATACACAGACGTACGCAACTGCTTGATCTGGAGTAGCCGGCATAGCTCTTTGGTCACTTTAGACATGAATGGGGTCCCCTGATCCGTAAGGATCTCCTTGGGCAACCCCACCCGGCAGAACACAGCAAACAACTCCCGAGCTATAAGCTTTGCTGCAGTATGTCTGAGAGGTATCGCCTCGGGATACCGGGTGGCATAGTCAACGATCACTAGGATGTGTTGGTGCCTTCGAGCGGACTTTACGAGGGGCCCCACCAGATCCATCCCTATCCGTTCAAAAGGGACTTCTATAATGGGTAACGGTACCAACGGACTGCGAAAATGGGTCAGGGGTGCGGTAAGCTGACACTCTGGGCAGGTTTCGCAGAACCGTTTTACCTCCCCAAAGACTCCGGGCCAATAGAACCTTTGCAATATTCGCTCCTGCGTTTTCTTGACCCCTAGGTGGCCACTCATCAGGTGTTTATGAGCCCAGTCGAGGACCCGCCGACGATGCGGCTGGGGCACCACCAACTGCTCTACCCCCACGCCCCGTATTTCATCTACCCGGTAGAGTAAATCCTGCTTAAGAGCGAAATGGGGGTACCTTACCTGGGCACCGGGCAGCTGTGCCACCCCGTCAATTACTGTCACCCGACTCCGGGCATGTATTAATGTAGGGTCCTGGAGTTGGGCAGTCCCAAACTTATCCGGGGACGCCTCCAACTCCGGGATGAGTTCGACCGTCTCAGCCTCTCCTGCCAATACCTCTAGGGGCGACCTATCGGGTTCACATTCTGTCCCTATCATGGGGACCCCTATGGCAGGTGTCCCGGATTCAGGATTGTAGGGCTCAGGTCCCGGACTGACCAATATCTGAGGAGACTTAGGGGGTCCCTTCCATAAAGTCCAAAAATAGGGCAGATCCCTTCCTAGGATCACGTCATAGGGAAGAGTGTTAAGAAGTCCCACCTCATGTTCCACCTGACCGCAAGGTGCTGTGATGGTGACAATCCCCGTGGGATAGTCTCGGCGGTCCCCATGTATGCAAACCACCCCCACGGTACGTCCTGTGGCCTTTACTTTAGCCCTCAAGGTGGATCGCACAAGGGTCACTAAGCTTCCGGAATCCAACAATCCTGTAACCGGACATCCATTCACCTGTATTTGGCACAAGTGGGGCTCCGTCTCTGGGGAGACCAGGTCAGCGGTACACACCACCTGAGCATACATTGAACCCCGCCGGGTAACCCCACAATCCATGGGCTCCGTGGTGAGTGGACACTGGGCTTCCATATGTCCCACCCGCTGGCACCGCCAACATCTAATGGAGACGGAAACACCCTTGACGGGTTGTCGTTTAGGGTACAGAACCTTCCGGACCTCAGGAATGGCGGCCGCGGCCTCAGACGGGACGGTAGGGGACTCCTGCACCGTTGTCAGCGGTGGGTCCTTGGCCCTAGGCTTGGAGGGGCCGGACCGACGGGCGGTACGCAAAGTCTCAGTGTCCCGTATCAAGTCCTGCGTAGCCACATGCCGCTCTACCAGGGACACTAATTGGTCCAGGGTACTCGGGTCACCCTGTCCTACCCACCGTTGAACGGTGACGGGTAAAGAGCGCACAAAACGATCCACTACTACCCTTTCCACCATTTGCGCCGGGCTTAGAGTGTCAGGCTGCAACCATTTTTTTACAAGATGCAACAAGTCATAGGCCTGGGAGTGTACGGGTTTGGCTTCCTCATAGAACCACTGATTTACCCGCTGAGCCCGTACATAGGTATTCACCCCCAACCGAGCCAGTATTTCGGCTTTCAGGGTCACATAGTCAATGGCGTCCTCGGTACAGAGGTCCAGGTACGCTTTTTGGGGTTCCCCCGTCAGATAGGGCGACAATACCTCAGCCCACTGGGGGGTCGGCAGCTTTTCCCGCTCGGCCACCCGCTCAAACACCGCCAGGAACGCTTCCACATCATCCCCCGGGGTCATCTTTTGTAATGCTTGTCTCACCGCTTTCCGGATGCTGCCGTCGTCACCCGGTCCCGGGGTTGTTGCTGCCGGTCCGGCACGGATCGACTTGGCCAGGAGAACCATCTGTTCTTGGTGCCTTTTTTCCTGCACTTGTAAGGCTTGCTGCTGACGTGCATTGGCCTGAACCAGCTGTTCTTGGTGCCTTGTGTCCTGCGCTTGCAAGGATTGCTGCTGACGTTCCAACGCCCGGAGCAGGTGTGCATTGGTCTGTTGCTGCTGTGCATTAGCCTCTTGTAGCTGTGCATTAGTCTGTTGCTGCTGCCTTAGTATGTCCTCCATGGCGTCACCGGGTTTGGGCTGTAGTATAGCCGCTCGAATCCAGGACATGTGCTGCTGGGTCACCAGGGATGGATGCTACACCTCACCGGCTGTCATGCCCGCATTCTCCACCATATGTGAGGTAGCGTGGTCGGCTGCGCAGCAGAAGACACGGGATCCAGGCATTAAGGTTCACAGCACACGGTTTTAATCCAAACAAAAGTCCACAACAATATACATGTGCCTCTCCAGCAGAGAACTCAGGGAGTTGTGATCACTCCCTCACACCCGGCACACCTGCCCTTGTTCCTGTTTCCATTTAACCCTTCCTTCAGCCTGTAGGGAAACAGCATTAACCCTAGAGTGGATTTACTTTCTATCATGGAGTGAGCACAACCGGGGCGAGACATACCGGCCGTCATAGATAACCACGGTCACAGTCTCACAGCGGTCTATTTAAACCTGGGTGTTGGACTGTCAGATCACACAGACGGCAGACCCGGATGGGCAGTGTTTCCTCTTACTCTGATTCTACATTTAACATATTGGAGCCCTTTTCTGGTGAGTGTTACTACATGGTTTCTGTTTATCATTTGTTTTACCTGATTGGTAGTGTCTCAGTGCTGTTACTTTGGTGTTTTCATTTATTTGCTATGTAAACTCTGAATCAGCAAGACATACTTTTTTGGTCTTTGCTTGGTTCTTTTTTCAATGATCCCAATATTTTGTGTATTTTATTTGGATTTTTTGTATTTCCAGGAGGATATTATATCTGCCAGTGAAGCGGCTCAAATGACAGATTCCTCTTTTTTCCTTTTTTTCTATTTTTTGACATTTTTTATATGTCATACTTTATGATTAATGTATTACAGTCTGGTGAAATTTCTGCCATGCGTTGTTTTCATGATTGTACAATGCCATTATTTCTGTACATTTAAAATTCTCTTTTTATGTATTTCTTTATTGTAGTGTAAATCTGATGAAGGTCGGATGACCGAAACGTCAAAAATTTATGATTACACAGAATTGCGTTCTAATCAATGAATAAATAAAAAGACAAAATTATTTCAGTTTAATGCTTTGAGTGCTGGATTTTTTCAATTTTTGATCTGGGGTGGGACCCTATCCATGCACCAGCGAATAAAGGAGTGCCACATTTCTATATTTTTTATAAACTGCACATCATTCATGATCTCTTTACCTCCAGCAATCTATCCTTTCTGGGCATCACCGAAACATGGCTGACACCATCCAACTCTGCCTCCCCTGCTGCACTGTGCTACGGTGGCCTTCACTTCTCCCACACTCCTGGCCCTGGCAATAGACAAGGTGGAGGAGTGGGCCTCCTTCTTTCTAACAACTACAACTTCACCACAATCCCACCTCTACCCTCCCTCGACCTGCCTTCCTTTGAAGTGCACTCTGTCCGAATCTATTCTCCCTCCAACCTCCAAGTGGCTGTCATATACAGACCCCCGGGCGCCACCACTGCCTTCCTCGACCACTTCTCTGCCTGGCTTCTACACTTTCTCTCTGCTGACATTCCCACCATCATCATGGGTGACTTCAACATCCCCACTGACACTCGCCAACAAGCTGCTTCCAAACTCCTCTCCCTTGCTTCGTCTTTTGGCTTAACTCAGTGGTCCACCTCTGCCACCCACAAAGATGGACACACACTAGACCTTATATTCACCCGCCTCTGTCCCCTTTCTGACCTCACAACTTCCCCCCTCCCCCTATCTGACCACCATCTTCTGACCTTTTCAGCCCTGTCCTCCTCACCTACCCCCCCTGTCCAGCACCTAGCACATCCCCGCAGAAACCTTGCACACCTCAACATGCACACCCTCGCCGACTCTATCCTCCCACTGTCCTCCATATCGTCCCTCCACGACACAGACAGTGCCACCACTTTCTACAACACCACCCTCACATCAGCTATTGATTCAGTCGCTCCCCTTGTGCATGGCAGAGTGAGACGAATCAATAGACAGCCCTGGCACAACAGCCTCACTAAAAAACTTCGGCAAAGGTCTAGGGCTGCAGAGCGGCGGTGGAAGAAAACGCACTCCCAGGAAGACTTCACCACATTCAAAAATGCAATTCACACATTTCGTTCAGTCCTCACCTCCGCTAAACATGATTACTTCAGAAACCTTATATCCTCTCTAACACACAACCCCAAACAGTTATTCAACACTTTCAACTCCCTCCTTCGCCCACCACTGCCCCCTCCAACCTCCCTCATTTCTGCAGAAGACTTTGCCACCTATTTTTCTCTGCTCAGCCACCACAACCCCTTCATGTAACTGACCACTGCCCCTCTCCCATAAACTTCCTCCCCACCATCACCGAAGGAGAGCTTGCACGTCTTCTCTCAAAAGCACACCTCACCACCTGCGCACTTGACCCCATGCCATCCCACCTCCTTCCCAACCTCACCACCATCCTTATTCCAGCCTTAACCCACCTCTTCAACCTATCTTTAACGACTGGAACCTTCCCCTCTGCCTTTAAACATGCAACAGTCACACCTATCCTAAAGAAACCTTCCCTCGATCCAACCTCTACTACCAGCTATCGCCCCATATCACTACTCCCACTTGCCTCAAAACTCCTGGAACAGCATGTCCATGCTGAACTTTCCTCCCACCTCTCCTCTAACGCTCTCTTTGACAACCTACAGTCCGGCTTCCGTCCACATCACTCTACCGATACTGCCCTGACTAAAATCACAAATGACTTGCTTACTGCCAAAGCGAACAAGCACTTCTCTATACTCCTACTTCTAGACCTGTCCTCAGCCTTCGATACCGTTGACCACTCCCTCCTATTACAGACCCTCTCTTCCCTTGGTGTCAGAGATCTTGCCCTCTCTTGGATCTCTTCATACCTCTCAAATCGCACTTTCAGTGTCTCCCACTCTCACACAACCTCTTCATCCCACCATCTCTCTGTTGGCGTCCCTCAAGGCTCTGTCCTAGGACCCTTACTTTTCTCTATCTACACATTTGGCCTGGGACAACTCATAAACTCCCATGGCTTCCAATATCACCTATATGCCGACGACACCCAGATCTACCTCTCTGGCCCAGAGGCCACATCTCTGCTGTCCAAAATCACGAAATGTCTATCTGCTATATCCTCCTTCTTCTCCTCTCGCTTCCTAAAGCTCAATGTGGCCAAAACTGAACTAATCATCTTTCCTCTGTCTCACCTACACTCTCCACCTGATCTATCTATTACAATAAATAACACCATGCTCTCGCCAGTACCCAAAGTTCGCTGCCTCGGAGTGACCTTTGACTCTGCCTTATCCTTCATACCACACATCCAATCCCTCACCACCTCCTGCCGTCTTCAACTCAAAAATATTTCCAGAATCCGCCCTTTCCTCAATTTGCAATCTACTAAAATGCTAGTGCATGCCCTCATAATCTCCCGCCTCGACTACTGTAACATCCTCCTCTGTGGCCTCCCTGCCAACACGCTCGCCCCTCTCCAGTCCATCCTTAACTCTGCTGCCCGACTGATCCACCTCTTTCCTCAATACCACCCCGCTTCTCCCCTCTGCAAGTCCCTCCACTGGCTTCCAATCTTCCACCGTATCCAATTCAAACTACTAACACTGACCTACAAAGCTGTGCATAATCTTTCCCCTCCGTACATCTCCGAACTACTCTCCCACTACACTCCAACACGTCACCTCCGGTCCTCCCAAGATCTCCTTCTCTCCTCCTCTCTCATTCGCTCCTCACGCAACCGACTCCAAGACTTCTCCCGAGCATCCCCAGTCTCCTGGAACTCGCTGCCTCAACACGTCAGACTATCCCCTACCCTTGCAAACTTCAAACGGAACCTGAAAACGCACCTGTTCAGAAATGCCTACAATCTACAATGAACTCACTGCCGCCCGACCACCGTGCGGAGCTTCCGCCTGACCTACACCCCACCTATTGTCTCCTCCCCATAATCCTATAGAATGTAAGCCCGCAAGGGTAGGGCCCTCTTCCCTCTGTACTAGTCTGTCTACTGTAACTTGTATATGTATTTTGTATGTAACCCCCTTCTCACGTACAGCACCATGGAATTAATGGTGCTCTATAAATAAATAATAATAATAATAATAATAATCCCTAATTTTAATCTCTTACACATTATCTTGCTTCTCCTGCTCCTCCGTTACCGGTGACTCTCCCCGTCCTCCTCTCTTTCTATCTTATTCTGGTCACCTCTTGTTGTACTTTCATGCATATGTGGAGACTTTGAATAACATATTTATAAGAACAATCATTTACTATTTACATAGTTACATAGTTACATAGTTACATAGTTACATAGTTACTAAGGTTGAAAAAAGACCTAGGTCCATCTAGTTCCCTCTTCCTCCACCAGTTCTACATTTGGTCACAAAGTCATTTATAACCAACAATGTTGTGTGTACTGAGGAAATCATCCAGCCCTTTTTTGAAAGCTGTTATAGTATTGGCCATTACTACCTCTTGTGATAGGGCATTCCACAGTCTGACTGCTCTAACTGTAAAGAACCCTTTCCTATTTAGGTGTCGGAATCGCTTTTCTTCCACTCGCAGTGAGTGCCCCTGGTCCTTAGTATTGTCTGTGGAAGAAATAAGTCATGTGCCAGTCCTTTATATTGACCACACATGTATTTATACATATAAATGAGATCTCTTCTGACACGTCTTTTTTCTAAGCTAAACATATCTAACTTTTTCAACCTGTTTACTGCTGTTTCTTTAGGTCCCGGGAGGATTCCGCTTTTCCACACACATTGCCTATTTTCTCTGATGTATAAATATTTGAATGTGTTTTCCTCTGTATTTTATGCCCACTTTCTTCTTCTGTATACGGTGATGATTGTTTCTCATTTTATTTTCATCTTTTTTGACATTCACTTTATTATTGTTGCCGAATACTAATGTGAGCAAGGTCTAGGAGGGCTGAGGCATCATTTCTAGTGATGGGCGAGTGTGCTCGGCAATGCTCATTACTCGATCAAGCATTAGGGTGGAACATTAGGTTGGTCGATCAAGTAACGAACAGTGCCGCGCCGCGTGGTGCTCGTGTTACAGTGCTGCATCTTCTTTCACTGATTGGAGCCACACACTGAAGCCTCTAAGTGCAGGGACTCCTAAGTGCTGAAGATCTGAAGAGCTCCCGCGAGAGTTCCCTCTTGTCCTATCTCTTTCTATCTCATATATCTGACTGTCTCACTCAGATGTAGCAGAGCTGAGACTGTGGCAGACGATGCTGAAATCAGTTTATTGTTTGTCTAGTTTCGTATTCGGGGCTGAAGTTGGTTTCTTATGCTGAAGTTTCCTTTTTGACAATTATTTATTTTCAATTTTTTTTACAGGTTTATTAACAAAAATAAAATACAATATAGTAGTGAGGTGCCCCAATGAGAATACACTTAGAGGTAACCTGTCGTGTCCTTTTTCGATATTAAATTGCTCCCAATGTCTTGGTAAAAGTGCAATGTGCATCAGTAACATGTTTTTTTTCCGAAGAAATGTTCTTTCTATTTATCATGTAAATATATTACATATCTTTTATTTCAGTCATAGGGGTGGCGCTGTTTTCGGTTCAGTCACGGTCAGTCAGGCTACATCTTCAAATTACGCACGCCCCTTGCATTGTGATTAATTGCTCAATGTCACAGCAATCTCTTCTTAACTCTTGCGCTTGCGCAGTTCCCCTCAGCTTTGAGGGCATGTGCCTGAGCTTTATATAATAATAATAATCTTTATTTCTATAGAGCTAACATATTCCGCAGCACCTTACAAATCAGGAGGATCATATACAAACAAGTAACAATTATAGAAAATACAATATTTAGAGGGAAAAAAGACAACCCTGCTTGTGAGCGCTTACAATCTACAATGAGATGGGGGGGGTGAGGTACAATTGCTTATTTACAATGACAATCCAGCCATCTCATGGAAATGGGAGATAGATAATGGCTTCCTGGACTAGTTGGCCAGAGCCTTGAGATGCATTTGGGTGGCCTGGAGTTTGACGTGGGGTTATGTTGTGAGAAGTTGTTGAGGGACTGTGTGAATTCATTTTGATTGTGTTTAATTGAGTTGATTTAATTTAATTGAGTGTGATAGGCCACCCTAAAAAGATGCGTATCTAGGGTGCGTCTGAAGCTGAGTAAGTTGTGATTCGTCCTAACTTCTTGGGGTAGAGCGTTCCAGAGGATTGGTGCAGCTCAGAAGAAGTTCTTCATCCCATCCCCTTGGGAGCACGGACCCTTAGCGTATCTCTGTGCTCCCGAAATATAAGGGATGTGCAGAGCAAATGCTTGGGAAACTGAGGGGAACTGCACAAGCGCGGGAGTTAATAGGAGATTACCAGTCATGGCAATAACAATGCAGGGGTCATGCATAATTTGATGATGCAGTATGAATGACTGTGAGTGACCAAAGGCAAGTGCCACCCCTATGACTGAAGCGAAATCAATGTAATACACTTATGTGACGCCCTGGACAAGCCAGGGGTCACAGGTAATTACACCACCACACCCTACACCCCGGCTAGGCACATCAAAGCTATACCCAAAAATCCTTGTTGCCTTCCTCCAGGGGCTGATGTTCACACCAGGGGGTGGGCCAGGCGGTTGGTCCCGCCCACCGAGGAGTTCACAGTCCTGTAGGCGAAAAAAGAGCAGAAAAAGAGAAGAGTTTTGGACGTGAGAGTGTGAGGAGTAACGTGGTAGTGGAGCAACGATCTGAGAGCGTCCGGGTGTGTGCCCCGGACAGAGACAGCAAGGTTAGCAGACGGCGGTGACCGTCTGCAGGAGTGGCCTATCGGAGTTGCCGTAAGGACCGTGGACGAGCGGTGGCCCAGCGGTACCGGACCGGTACACAAGGAGAAGCTAGCACCATTAGTAGGGGCCTTTCGGATCCCGGCAAGGCTTGGAGTCGCCGTGAATTTGCCAAATCCGTCAGTGAAGGGGACCTCCGGGTTTCCAAACAACTAAGTCCCGATTGAAGGCAACAGTCCAACCGTATGAGAGAGACACCGCCACCGCCAAGGCACCAGTTTCTCAGGGCCAGCGCCTGCGGGCAAAGAGGGGCTCCTCCGGCACATATCCAAGCCGGGGAGCGGGTTACCAGTGGGAACCCATTGGAACCAGCAGAAGTACTAGGTGCAGGGAAAGAGACAGTCACCGTTAACTACCGGGGAAAAGAAACAGCAGCCGTCCGTGGGAACCGTCTTTCCAGCCGTGTGTTTTACTGAGAACTGTGTCATCGTCTCAGGCTGAGTGAGTACCACCGTGCCGTGCGGCACAGCGCTGCCCCCGCGACCCTGCACTTCACTAGGCCCCGCACCCGGCCTGCCATCACCCATCCTCCACCCCATCACTGGGCCCCAGGACAACCAAGCCCTACCCATGGAGGGGAGAACTAACAACTCAGCTGCTCCCTGTCACCGCTCCCGGGATCCCCATACAGAGCAGCGGTGGTGTTACCAAAAATCCCCACAACCGTGGGTGGCGTCACGGACAATATCCCTAAACTAAACCACCCCTTTTCACTCACGGGCGAGGAGCGCCGCTCGAGTCCCCAGGATCTGGCCCACCGCTCGAGCCACCGAGCAACGGCAGCAGCAGCCAGACCCGAGCAGTGGGAGAGCGCAGCGTCCCCTCCTCCGCCCGCGACAACTTGGTGTCACGAACAGGATCTTACTGCTCTGCCATCTGGTAGAGGTGCGCCTTGTTACTGCCGGAGGTGTCCGGCCAGAAAATTTCAGAAGCCTCCATCTTTGGCGCGAAAAGTTCCCGCTCGAGCGTCTCCTCGAGTAGTGGAGGCGCGAAGGCCAAAACCCCGCCCCGATAGAGGAGGAGCCGGAAAGAGGCTAAGGGGGACGGAAACAAGATGTCTGTGCCCGACGGAGCTGCTGGAGGAGCGGCGGTCGCAGCCGCAGTGGCACCCGTGGATGGGAATGGGCCTGCTCAAGTCCCGGCCGCGCTGGCGGGGGGTGCTGCGGCCCCTGCTCTCGCTCAGGTGATGCCGTTCTCCTTGCCCTATGTGCCCGGAGCTACCTGGCTGCCGCAGTACGACGGGAAACCTGATGCGTTGCAGGTCTTCCGGAAAAAGCTTAGCCCGCTCCTAGAATTGTACCCCCTGACTGATAAGCAACGTGCAGCGGTAGTGCTGGGGCAGCTAACTGGCGCGGCTGAGCAGGAGGCAGAGACCTGGGCCGAGGGGGACCGGTCCTCTGTAGCCACCATCTTTGAGAGATTACAGACTGCCTTTGAGACCCGTACCGAAGCCGAGCTGAGGATGCAGTTTTACCAATGTCGGCAACCACCTGTGGACAGTATTAGGGACTATGCTTTACGTCTGCAAACCGCCCTCCGCACACTGAAGCGGGTAGACACCATCAATGAGGTGGACAGCAACAAAATGTTAGTAGAGCAATTTGTGCAGGGGATGAGGTCCTCCGAGGATCGCAAACAACTCCGGCTGTGGGCCCTAGAACACCCTGATGTGGACTTTGCTGTGTTAATGGAACGGGCCATTAAAGCTCTGCAACCCCCAGCTTCGGAAGTCTTAAGGCTGCTTTACACGAGTCAATCCATCGTGCGATTTATTTGGCAAAGTCTTTTTTTTTTGTTTGTATCGCTGATAGGTAGTTGTCCATGTGTCACACGTTGAGTGTTGTCAAACGACCACAAAGCGCTCATCGATATATTGATTGGCCATGGCGGACGTCCAAAAGGCTTCACACATGTTTTCCTTTGGTCAATCTGTCTTTTGTATGGGCGTAATTAGGCAAACTATACAGCCCTCCGTGACGTTGTCTGGATTGTTGCACGCCCTGAATTCTTCTGACCTGCTCAATCCAGTTCTGCTAATGTGGTTGATTGGTTACATCCCATATATATAGTTTCTCTTCTGCGTCTGTCTTTGTTGCCTCGTGTGTCCTTAGCATCATTCTTGTTTGTTGTTTGTGGTCTGGTTAATGTCGATTTTGATCCAAAAAGGAAAGATTGGCATATAACAACTTACCACAAAAAAGGGATAACAAGGAGTGAGGGCGGAAAATCCAGCGAACAAACAAACGTAAGAAAAATTAGGAATAATGCACTATAAAACACTGTGCATGACGCCAAGGCTGAATGTTCACACATCATGACTACAGCTCCGTATTTTATAACAGTAATAACCAATCAAAACGCATCTGCTACAACCAATCCGATTAGATTAGGCATGATTATTTAAAACCACAAATACGCCCTGAACGTTTACTGACGTCACAAACAACTACGAGGATGGCCGATTACACGGTGTCACACTTTGCAATGTGTCATTCATTAAGACTAAACTGAACGATTTTATGGAATTAAACGATGAGTACACGATGGCCGAATTTCAAACGATTAGGCATCGGTTGGACTCGCAAGGAGCTGTCACATGAGAAGATGTCGTTACGAATGACGGAAGTGCGTCACAAAATCCGTGACCCCAACGATGCATCGCACAATATATCGACTCGTGTAAAGCAGCCTTTAGAGTCAGCCCCATGGCCAGTTGAGACGGCCCCCGTCGTGGTGGCCCCTGCCCTACCAGCGTCTCCAGTACCTACAGCTCCAAGCAGTACGATGGAAGAACTGGCTGCCCAGGTCCGCCGCATGGATGGAGACCTCGCCAAGATTCTCGCCGCACTCCAGCCTTTGACCAGATCCCAGCCTCCAGCAAAGATACAGCTCGCCAACAGCCCTGAGGATGTTCCCTGGATGCAGCGGAGAAGGGCTAATGATTCGCGGAACAGACCCCCAATCTGTTACAGGTGCAGCAAGCATGGCCATTACTTCCGACAGTGCCCGTTAAACGAGCAACCCCTGGGGCCACGGGCCAATCCTCAGGAGAAGAACCCCATGGCCCCCCAGACTGGCGGGACCGGTATATCGGGGCCCAGCCCATCATCCCCGTGGCTGTGGACGGCATACCGGTGATGGCTCTCTTGGACACTGGATCACAGGTAACCACCATACCATACACATTGTACCAACGGTATTGGGGGACAGACGAGCTGGCTCCCCCAGATACTAGTATAACACTGATCACTGCTAATGGACTCCCATTGACCCAAATGGGATACAAACAAGTGGCCATGACCGTGGGGCGAGCTGAACTGCACCACCAGGGCATGATTGTGATAATGAATGAACCCAGTGACCATAACCCTAAGATAGTGCTAGGAACCAATGTGATGGAGCACTGTATGAGTGATGTATTGACCCTACTGCAGCAGCTGGCCGCCACGGCGGCGGGGAGCTGACAGAGAGCTGTGCAGCGTGAGATCTGAGCCTTGATGTACCGCCAACATGTGGACTCGACAGGGGGAGAGATTGGTGGGGTGAGAGTGATGGATGCTGCCCCGTTGATTGTGCCTCCCAGGAGGGAGATGATGATTTGGTGTAGAGCAGCAGTAGGGCCCCAGGGGCATGACTACCCCGCCATGATAGAGCCCATGCCCTCCGAGCACTGACCCATGGTGATAGCCGCCCGAGGGGTGGTAGATGTAAAGAAGGGGAGAGTGCCTGTGATGGTGCTGAACTGTGGGGAGGAAGAGGTCAGGCTCCCCCGGTATGCTACACTTGCTAAGTTGCTCACTCTGGATCCCCACGCCATCCGCGAGACAGTTTCCCCAACCTCCCCACCGACTGTCAGCACTCACCCGCCCAAAGGGGAGTCAGAGGAGTGGTACCGACAGTTGCATGTAGGCACTGACGATACCCCTGCACATCACAAAGAAGGAGTATACCGGGTGGTACGGGAGTATGAACGAGTTTTTAGCAAACACCCCCTAGACTTTGGGCAGATCAAACGGGTCCAACACCATATCCCCACCGGTGAGCACCTCCCTATCAAGGAGAGGTACAGGCCTATTCCCCCTGCACACTACCAATGTGCCAAAGACATGTTGAGGAACATGAAGGAGGCAGGGGTTATCAGGGACAGCTGTAGTCCCTGGGCCGCCCCGTTGGTACTGGTTAAGAAGAAGGACGGCACCATGCGGATGTGTGTGGATTACCGGAAGATTAACCAGATAACGCATAAGGATGCTTACCCACTGCCCCGTATTGAAGAGTCCTTAGCTGCACTGAGAACCGCAAACTACTTCTCGACCCTCAACCTCACCAGCGGGTACTGGCAAGTGGCCGTGGCACCCGAGGACTGGGAGAAAACTGCCTTCACCACCCCTATGGGGCTCTAGCATGCCGTTTCGGCTGTGCAACGCCCCTGGAACCTTCCAACGGCTGATGGAGTGCTGTCTGGGACATCTAAATTTCGAGACCGTCCTGTTATACCTGGATGATGTGATTGTGTACTCCCAGACATATGAAGCCCACCTGGAGCACCTGGCCGATGTGTTCGCGTCCCTTGCCAAATATGGGATGAAGTTGAAACCCTCCAAGGGTCATCTGCTGAAACCCAGAGTGCAGTACCTGGGGCATGTGGTGGGTGCAGAAGGTGTCGCCTCCGACCCTGAGAAGATCACCGCCATTCAGGACTGGCCAAGACCAACCACCATGAGGGAAGTAAGGCAGTTTCTGGGTCTGGTGGGGTACTACCGTCGCTTCATCAAAGGGTACACAAAGATGGCTGCCCCCATGCAAGACCTCCTCGTGGGACAGACCAATGGTGGTAGACCCCTCGGGGCTCCACTGGTGTGGGAAGAGAGGCAGGAGGAATCCTTCCACCAGCTGAAAGCGGCCTTGACCGGGGAGGAGATCCTAGCGTATCCTGATTACAGCAACCCGTTCATCCTTGTCCCAGGTCCAAGATGGGAAAGAAAAAGTGACTGCCTATGCTAGCCGGAGGCTCCGACCGACTGAAAGGAACCCTAAAAATTACAGCTCTTTCAAGCTTGAGCTCCTGGCGCTGGTGTGGGCTATCACCAAGCGGTTCCGTCATTACTTGGCCGCAGCAAAATTCACCGCTTTCATGGATAACAATCCACTGACCCACCTGGACACGGCCAAGTTGGGTGCGTTGGAACAGCGGTGGGTGGCCAGGCTAGCCAACTACGACTTCACAATCAAATACAGGGCCGGTCGTGTCAACGTTAATGCTGATGCACTCTCTCGGATGCCCCACTTGTCAGAAGAAGGGTGCGAGGATGACGACCTCGAAGAGATCAAGTTGCCTGCATTTCACCAGCCACCCACTGAGAAGGTAGATGTCCACCAACAACGGGTGAACCTGGACCCGTTGCCCAGTCAGGAGTGGCAGGAAGCTCAAAACCAGGCGCCCGCTGTCCACCTAGTCAAGACCCTGGTGGAGCAAGGCGCTGCTGGAATAGACCCCGCCGCCCTAGCTGAAGCCCAACGCCTGTGGAAAGAACGGACCCGGCTGTATCTACACCAGGGGAAGTTGTATCGTGAGCTGATTAACCCAAAGACTCATGAGAAAATCCGCCAGTTGGTGATTCCCCAAGCTAAAGTGCCCACCATTCTACAAGCGTACCATGATGGTGCCGGACACTTCGGGTGGAAGAAATTGGAAATGCTGTTGAGGGAGCAGTTCTATTGGAGCGGGATGCGGGAGTCTGTGGAGGCCTGGTGCCAAGAGTGCAGCCCGTGCACGCTGAGAAGGAAGGACGAAGCCAGCCAGAAGGCGCCCCTACACCCGATCGTTACACATCAACCGCTGGAGCTGTTCGCCCTAGACCATGTGAAGCTCACCCCCAGCCAAAGTGGGTACACCTACGCTCTCACCATAGTAGATCACTATTCAAGGTTCATGGTGGTTGTCCCGGTCAAAGACCTAACCGGCCGTACCGCCGCTAGAGCGTTCCAAGCTTACTTCTGTCGACCACATGGATACCCTGAGAAGGTGCTTACTGACCAAGGCCCAGCCTTTGAAGCGGAGGTGTTCCATGATTTTTGTCAGCTGTACGGCTTCAAGAAGATCCTGACCATGCCTTACCATGCCCAAACCAACGGCATGTGTGAGAAGATGAACCATTTGGTCCTTGGCCTCCTCAAGACGTTGCCGCTAGAAGAGCGGAACCTGTGGCCGGAGAAGCTACCTGACTTGGTCGATATGTACAACAATATCCCGTCCAGCTCAACGAAGTGCACCCCAGCATATCTGATGAGGGTTCACCCCGGCGGACTGCCGGTGGATCTGGAAATGGGATTGGAAGCCCCAGAAACACTCCCTTCGACAGCTGAATGGGACACCCGGCGGAGGGTTCAGTACAGACAGATTCAGGAATATGTGGAGAAGAACTTGAGCCTACCAGATCAGCCGAGACCAAGGGAGCACGTTGGCCACGGTTTCCCGAGACCATCTAAAGAGCTGCCCACCAGCATTGAGGGCAGCGGCTGAAGTTCCGATTCCTAAACCGGCAGAGAAGGCAAAAGAGGTAATCCACACTGTGATGGGTGACTTCCCGGCGGACTGGCCTACACAGAATGGCGCGGTGATTCTTCCAGTGATACCGTTCCCACAACCCGTGGATGAAGAAGTGATGGAAACGGTCAACCGTAAGCCAGCGCCAGTGCCTAGGGATGAACCTGGACCCAGCTCCCCTATGCCTCCGCCTGCCCCACACGATGACAGGGAAGAGGAACTGATACTCTCCCCCGCTGCCTGTCACCACTGACACCGGACCCCGGAGGTCCACTCGTCTCAACCTAGGTAGACCCCCACTTAAGTACAGGGAAACTGTTCTTTAAAAGGGGGGGGGAAGTATGTGTCTTTAAAGTTTAAAAGTTTGAAAGTTTTGAAAAATGAAAGTGATTACCGAAGCTTCATCTGATTAACCTGCTGATTTGAACCGGTCGTAACCGGCAGCTGGTCCCCGTTGGGACCCCCTTCACCTTGCATAGAAACTTCTATGGACAAGCCTGAGAACTTGCAAGGCAACCACAAACATTAGTGGCTTGTAAATAATGTATTGTTGCCGCCTCCGGAGAGGCAGATTGGAGGAAGGGCCCGCAGTAGAGCAGGCTTGGGCCCAGCCACCACCGGAACCGGTGGCATTCCTGCCTGTTTGCTTAGGGGCAGCATCAGGGCCAGGTTGCTTGGGTGGGAGAGAGCGGAAGCTGTAACCGTTTGAAACCGTTGAAACCGTTTAAGTAAGAGTACCTCCCGATGTGCGAAGATGTTATTTTAATTGTATGTGTGTCACCGTTACCTTTTTATATTTTTACAGTTAAAAAGAAAATAAAACCGGTGTTGGACGGGCAGCCCGCGGATGGTCTGCATTTTGCTAAGGGGGAATGTGACGCCCTGGACAAGCCAGGGGTCACAGGTAATTACACCACCACACCCTACACCCCGGCTAGGCACATCAAAGCTAGACTCAAAAATCCTTGTTGCCTTCCTCCAGGGGCTGATGTTCACACCAGGGGGTGGGCCAGGCGGTTGGTCCCGCCCACCGAGGAGTTCACAGTCCTGGAGGCGGAAAAAGAGCAGAAAAAGAGAAGAGTTTTGGACATGAGAGTGTGAGGAGTAACGTGGTAGTGGAGCAACGATCTGAGAGCGTCCGGGTGTGTGCCCCGGACAGAGACAGCAAGGTTAGCAGACGGCGGTGACCGTCTGCAGGAGTGGCCTATCGGAGTTGCCGTAAGGACCGTGGACGGGCGGTGGCCCGGCGGTACCGGACCGGTACACAAGGAGAAGCTAGCACCATTAGCAGGGGCCTTTCGGATCCCGGCAAGGCTTGGAGTCGCCGTGAATTTGCCAAATCCGTCAGTGAAGGGGACCTTCGGGTTTCCAAACAACTAAGTCCCGATTGAAGGCAACAGTCCAACCGTATGAGAGAGACACCGCCACCGCCAAGGCACCAGTTTCTCAGGGCCAGCGCCTGCGGGCAAAGAGGGGCTCCTCCGGCCCATATCCAAGCCGGGGAGCGGGTTACCGGTGGGAACCCATTGGAACCAGCAGAAGTACTAGGTGCAGGGAAAGAGACAGTCACCGTTAACTACCGGGGAAAAGAAACAGCAGCCGGCCTTGGGAACCGTCTTTCCAGCCGAGTGTTTTACCGAGAACTGTGTCATCGGCTCAGGCTGAGTGAGTACCATCGTGCCGTGCGGCACAGCGCTGCCCCCGCGACCCTGCACCTCACCAGGGCCCGCAACCGGCCTGCCATCACCCATCCTCCACCCCATCACTGGGCCCCGGGACAACCAACCCCTACCCACGGAGGGGAGAACTAACAACTCAGCTGCTCCCTGTCACCGCTCCCAGGATCCCCATACAGAGCAGCGGTGGTGTTACCAAAAATCACCACAACCGTGGGTGGCGTCACGGACAATATCCCTAAACCAAACCACCCCTTTTCACTCACGGGCGAGGAGCGCTGCTCGATTCCCCGGGATCTGGCCCACTGTTCGAGCCACCAAGCAACGGCAGCAGCAGCCAGACCCGAGCAGTGGGAGAGCGCAGCGTCCCCTCCTCCGCCCGCGACACTTACATAAGGATAAAAAGTGTTTTTGTCATGAATTTGTCCCGCTTTCGAGAGACCTCTAGAGAATCCAGGATCAGAAGGTCACAATGCCTTATTGCTCGCAGATACACTACTTGTATTTGAGTGAAATCTACTTGCGTTTTGTGCTACAATGGCTAAGGACTCTTTATTATCTGGCTATCCTTTGTAGCTCTAAGCATAGGTGCGGAACCTATCTAGGGTGGTGAGGACCCCAGGGACCAGCAGTAGGTTTGGTCAGGGGTCACCATATCCCCCTTTCCTAGACACAGGGTTTTCCTTCCCTTCCCTTTCACTTGGTACTTCCCCGTACTTAGCGTAACAGACATTTTCTGTCACTTGCTGGGTAGGTTTGTGGTAGTATATCTAGATGATATTTTGATTTATTTGTCCCACCTCAAAACACATCAGTTACATGTCAGGCAGGTTTTACAGATATTACATGATAATAAACTGTATGCCAATTTGGAAAGTGTGTGGTCGTCATGCAGGACGTGCTATTTTTGGGCTTCTTGGTGTCATCTGCTGGTTTACAGATGGATGCATTTAAGGTCCATACTGTTTTGGAGTGAAATCCTCCCAAAAATCTGCAAACACTACAACGCTTTCTGTGTTTGGTAATGATTACAGGAAGTTCATCCGAAACTACTCATCGATTGTTAAACCACCCATGGATATGAGTAGGAAAGTTGGTCCGACCTTGCCCCTGCGGGAATTCTCTTCCTTGAAGAGATGCTTTGCTATAGCACCTGTGCTCGTCCAACACAATGTCTCACAACCATTTTTTGTTGAAGTTGATACATCTGAGCTGGGATTGGGGCGGTAATATCTCAAGGGCTATCTCCTAGTAAGTGGCATCCATGCACCTTTTTCTCAAAAAATTTGTCACGGCTGAAAAGCAACTACAATATTGACAATAGGGAACTGTTGGCCATTATACTGGCATTTGAGGAATGGAGTCATTTTTAGAGATGATACTTTTCCCTGTTACTGTGATTACCGATCATAAAAATCCTCTATATGTCGAGTATGCTAAGTAAGCACCTTAATCTTAGACAAGCTAGATGGTCCTTATTATTTTACCAAGTTTACTTTTGAGGTTACCTTTCATACCACAGTGAAAAATGTGAAAGCTGATGCTTTATCCCAGAGATTTCCTTGGGTAGGTAGCTCAGAAGCATCTAGTAGACTTTGTGGCTACCTGTAATCACTGTGCATGCTCGAATACCTCACATACTTGTCCGTCCGGGTATCTCCTACCTTTGACCATACCTAACAGACCATGGACTCATTTATCTGTGGAATTTATTGCTGACCTTCCTTTGTCCGCTGGTTAAATGGTAATCTTAGTAGTGGTGGATAGGTTAAGTAAAATGGTACACTTCATTACTCTACCTGCTCTCGGTAATACAAAAATGTTAGCTCGTGTTTGTTACTGAGATCGTGAAGCTCCACTGGGTTCCCACCGATGTGTTATCAGATTAAGCGACGCAGTTTGTCTCTAAATTTACAAGGCGTTTTGTTCTCATCTGGAGAAACAAGTCTTTTTCCTAAGTATCCCATCCTCAATCAAACTGGCAGATTGAATGCATAAATCAAAGTTTGGTCATCTTACTTACTTTTGGCTTAGTTTGATTTAATTACCATCGCAATGAATCCATTGACAAGTCACTCTTTTTGGTACCTACAAGTTCCACACTCAGTCCTGTGCTTTTAAAAGAGAGGTGTCTTTGAGGGTTCCTGTGTGTGAATGAATATGTATGGTTGTCCACTAGGCAGTGGCGTACCCTCAATACATGCAGGCCACGCCACTGCTATGGGGCCCGGGAGCAGGAGGGGCTCGGGGGTGGCTGCTAGCAGCGTCAGCGCGAGCACCAAGCCCCCCGCCCAGGATCGCACTTTCAAATGTATCGGCATTGGAGATGCTGATACATTTGAACGCAAGGATGAGACCGAGCGCTACCTTCTCATCATTGTCCCACTGGTGTCTGTTGTCTGACAGCTCGGCACAGTGGTGACGTCACTACTGCGTGCCAGTCACCACCATATCGACATGTGCAGAGCTCAGGCAGCGGACAAAGGAGGAGCAGCAGCAGGGGCCAGAGAAAAGAGATGAGTATACAGAGTTGGCTGCTATCCGCGGGCTGGGCTAGGGCAGGGGGCCCCAGGTGGCTCCACCAGCAGCTGTGCCAGGGCCACCTGTGTCTGTGTCAGCCGGGACTGCACTGCGTCTTCAGTTATTCATGTGCTGCCCTGGTCGTATCACAGTTAACAGACGATAACATTTCTGCTAACTGTGACGTCACGCAGTGTGCCTTGCTCTGCAGCTTCCCGCCAGAGAGGATCTGCAATAGAAACTGCCGGCCAGACCGGAGACAAGCTAGGAGAAGGTAAGAACTCATCTAATATGTGTCTGTATGTTTGTGTATGTCTGTTTATATGTCTTTTTTTTGGTATGAATGAGTATATATCTGTGTATATGTGACGCCCTGACAAATCAGGTTGTCACAGAAAACTGCATCGATCTTCCAGATGCTGGATTCCCTCCTCCTTGACCTTCCAACACAACCACACACAGGTACAAACACCAGTCACAAAAGCCTAGTCACCCCCCCAGGACAATAGGGACACACCAGTAGGCGGGGCCAGGCAGATGGTGACTCCCACCTAGGGGTTCTGAGGTGTCAAGGGGAGGGAACAAGTCAGTCTAGTTTGAGCAGAGGAAGTGAGAGGAGTGAAGTGGTAGTCAGCGGGTGTAGCTCCCGGACTACCGGACTACCTGAGCTGACTAGGTGGCAGATGGCAGAGCAGGGCCACAGGCGATGGAGATCCAGTTGCGGGAGACCTTAAGTGGATCGGGGCAGGGTTGTAGCCCGCTGGTGCCGACAGCGGGAATCCGGTCCGGAGGCCGTGCACAGTTAGGGTACCTGGAGCCTAGGGCGAGGACAGCTGCAAGCACCTTTCCAATTAACCAGCAGGGGACAGGATTCCAAGTCTTGTTCCACTAACAGCCCAGATAGAGCGAGACGGAAGCCCAATGAGGGGGATAGGGCGTCTGCAAGTGTCTGTTAACCCCTTCACGACCATGGACGGATCTTTCCGTCATGGATCGTGTCCCGGTAAGCCCCGCCCCCTGCCGCGGGCAGGCGGCGTGGATCGGCACACATATCAGCTGTTTTCAACAGCTGACATGTGTGCCTACATGTTCCGAGTGGAATCGCATTCCACCCGGAACATTAACCCCTTAGATCTTGCTGCCAAAGTCTGGCAGCGAGATCTATATGCGCGCGGCCATCTTTTTTACTTACCGCCGCCCCCTCCGGACGTCACGTGAGTGATCACGTGACGTTCGGTGGTTGCCATCGTAGCACAGGGTCATGTGATGACGCCTGGTGCTACGAAGTTTCACTTTCATTCTTCCTCGGCACGGAGCAGAGGAAGAAAGAAAGTGACTATTTCTGTTGTTTACAGCGGTATAGCTGTGATAAGCAGATAGCGATCAGCAATCGGATTGCTGATCGCTATAGCCCCCTAGGGGGACTAGTAAAATAAAATAAAAAAAGTTAAAAAAAAGTTTTAAAAAATTAAAAAAAAAACAAAAAACCTAAAAGTTCAAATCACCCCCCTTTCCCCCATTGAAAATTAAAGGGTTAAAAAATAAATAAATATACACATATTTGGTATCGCCGCGTTCAGAAATGCCCGATCTATCAAAATATAGAATCAATTAATCTGATTGGTAAACAGCGTAGTGGCAAAAAAATTCCAAACGCCAAAATTACGTTTTTTGGTCGCCGCAAGTTTTACGCAAAATGCAATAACAGGCGATCAAAATGTAGCATCTGCGCAAAAATGCTACCATTAAAAACATCAGCCCGAGACGCAAAAAATAAGCCATCACTGAGCCATAGATCCCAAAAAATAAGAACGCTACGTGTTTCGGAAAATGGCGCAAAACGTGCGCCACTTTTATTGGACAAACTTGTGAATTTTTTTAACCCCTTAGATACAAGTAAACCTATACATGTTTGGTGTCTACAAACTCGCACCGACCTCAGGTATCATACCTACACATCAGTTTTACCATATAGTGAACACCGTGAATAAAACATCCCAAAAACTATTGTGCCATCACACTTTTTTTGCAATTTTTCCACACTTGGAATTTTTTTGCTGCTTTCCAGTACACCATATGGTAAAACTTATGGTTTCATTTAAAAGTACAACTTGTCCCGCAAAAAACAAGCCCTCATATGGCAAGATTGACAGAAAAATAAAAAAGTTACGGCTCTCGGAAGAAGGGGAGCAAAAAACAAAAACGCAAAAACGGAAAGTGCCCCGGGGCTGAAGGGGTTAAAATCCCAAGGGTCAGTTCTCGTGGGCAACAGCTCCCACAAAAAATTCACCGGGAGTGGACTTTCCCCGTTTCATGCAGACTAGTCAACACACAAGACAACAACACTAAAGTGCAGGAGGAAGGGGCCCTGTTCTGTCCACCAGTGTGTGGGACCCAAGCACACCCTTCCGGAGGCTACCGGTTTTCAGCAGTTGGTTTACTATCTGGACTCTGTGATTTTATTCAAAACAGTGAGTACACTGGTATCATCCTATCCAGCCCTGCAGACTGCGTCCCAGCACTCCACCTACACCTGGGCCCTGGGATGACACCTCCCCTACCCATGGAGGGGATACCATCCTGCTGCCTCGCTCCATCAGCCCCGGGCACCTCATAATAAGGCAGCGGCAGTGTTACCAACAATCACTGCAACCTGTGGCGTCACTGACAAACTCTCCCCTGTAAATAACCCCCTTTTTCACTTGTGGGTGATGGACGGCTGCACGAGCCCGGATCCGGCTGCCACTCGAGCCACAGCAACCGCCATAACCCCGGATCCGAGCGTCTCGAACAGCCCCCTGCCGTGGTCTGTCCCACGCCCGCAACATATATGTGTGTGTATGCATGTAAATGCATTTGTGTCTATGTATTTGTGCTAGTCTGTGCATGTGCCTGTATTTGCGTTCTGTGTGCATGTTTGTGCCTACTTGTGTGTCCATGTACACTCCGCATACACACACACCACATACAGTGTGTGCAGACTTGAGCCTTTTTGTCTGCTTATGTGCATGCATGTGCATGTGTCTACATATGTGTGCATGTCTACATGCTTTTGCATCTACATGTCTACATGCTTTTGTGGTGTCTGCATGTCTACATATGTGTGTCTGTGTGTGCATGTTCCTGGCTGCATTCTTGTGTGTTTGTGTGCGTGCATCTGTCTGCGTGGTTATGTATGTGTGTGTGTGTCTGCATTCACGTGCATGTTTGTGTGAATATGTACATGTGTTTGTCTACGTGCACCTGTTTGCATGTGTGTAAATTTTTCTGCATGTGTGTATGTGTCGCGGGTGGAGGAGGGGACGCTGCGCTCTCCCACTGCTCGGGTCCGGCTGCTGCTGCGGCTGCTCGGCGGTGGCTCGAGCGGTGGGCCGGATCCCGGGGACTCGAGCGGCGCTCCTCGCCCGTGAGTGAAAGGGGGATTGGTTTTGGGGATTTATTGTCTGTGACGCCACCCACGGTTGTGGTGAGGTTGGTAACACCACCACTGCTCTGGACGGGGATCCCAGGAGCGATGACAGGGAGCAGCTAGGATGTTGCTTTCTCCCCTCCGTGGGTAGGGGGTTAGATTGTCTCGGGCCCCGGTGATGGGGTAGGGGTGATTGGCAGGCGGGCTACGGGGCCTGGCGAGGTGCAGGGTCGCAGGGGCAGCGCTGTGCCGCACGGCACGGTGGTACTCACTCAGCCCAATGATGTACACAGAGTCTCTGATGAAACAAACAGCTGGATGGACGGGTCCCATGGGTGGCTGCGGTGTTGTGTCTCCCGGCAGGTTGGTGGTGACTGCCTTTCCCTGCACCTGTGTAGTATAACGGTTTCGATGGGTTCCCACCGGTAACCCGCTCCCCAGCTAAGATGGGTGCTGAAGGAGCCCCTTTTGCCCGCAGGCTCTGGCCCTGGGAACTGTAGCCTTGGCGGTGACTGTGTTTCCCTCTCTCGGTTGGCCTGTTGCCTTCTTTCGGGACTTGGCTGCTGGGAAACCCAGGAGGTTCCCTTTAACGGATTTGGAAAATTCAGGGCGACTCCTAGCCTTGCCGGGGTCCGCAAGCCCCTGCCGGATGGTGCTGGCTTCTCTTTGCGTACCAGTCCGGTACCGCCGGGCCACCGCCCGTCCACGGTCCTTATGGCTAGCTCCAATAGGCCACTCCTGCAGACGGTCACCACCGTCTGCCAACCTTGCTATTCCGTCCAGGCCTCACACCCGGACCACTTTCAGTCTGCTCCTTTGCTACTTTACTCCTTCCACTTTCACTGTCCAAACTAATATATCAACTCCCAAAACTAATCTGAGCTCTTTTCCCGCCTCCAGAACTGTGAACTCCTCGGTGGGCGGGACCAACCGCCTGGCCCACCCCCTGGTGTGAACATCAGCCCCTGGAGGGAGGCAACAAGGGTTTTTGTCTGACTTCGGTGTGCCTGACCGGGAGTGTGGGGTGTGTTGTGCTGTTATCTGTGGCCCCTGGCTGGTCCAGGGTGCCACATTCCCCCTTAGTAAAATGCAGACCGTCCGCGGGCTGCCCGTCCATCACCGGTTTTATTTTCACAAACTGGAAAATATGAAAAACGGTTAACAGGTTACAATTATACTAACATCTTCCCACATCGGGAGGTAATCTTACTTTAATGTTACTAATGGTTACGGCTTCCGCTCTCTCCCACCCAAGCAACCTGGCCCTGATGCTGCCCCTAAGCAAACGGGCAGCACCCCTTGACCCCAGTCCAGCACAAGTTGCCAGAGCGGGTTCTGTCCTTTTCAGGGGACCCACGTCCATGGGGAACCCCTGAAACCCCCAGAGGATTGCCACCGGTGGTGGCTGGGCCCCAGCCTGCTCCACTGCGGGCCCTTCCTCTAATCTGCCTCTCCGGAGGCGGCAACAGTGAAGCCACAACATAACTATTTACATACCACAAGTTCGTGGTTGCCCTGCCAGTTCTCGGGCTTGTCCGTAGTAGTCTCTACGCAAAACTTTTCAAACAGTCCCCACGGGGACAACAGTGCTTCGTAGCCAACGGGCTACCCACAAACAAAACTATAGGGTCCCAACGAACACTTGCCGTAGGGTCCCGACGGGGACTGTCAGCTGGGTCCCAGGGGCCATCCACAACACCTGGCTCCGGTACAGCTTCCTCCTGCAGCTTTCCCACAGTCCACCATCAAACAGCACGAGCCCCCAACACCACCCACACACAGGGGTGACACTGTGCCACAGGACTCCATTTTCAGCTGCCGATGATGCGGGTAAGACTGCTCCTCCAACCGGACTCCTTAGAAGAGTTGAGCGCGGTTCGCGGTTCAAGTTTCTCCAGTTCGCGGTTCGAGTGATTTTGGGGGCTGTTCTAGATCGAACTAGAACTTGAACTTTTTGCTAAAGCTCGATAGTTCTAGATACGTTCGAGAACGGTTCTAGCAGCCAAATGCAGGGCTTTTTACAGCTACAGTGTGCAGTAGCCATCGCTGAAAGCCTGCCAGAAGCTGGTAACCAAGATAAACATCGGGTATCCAAGCAAAGCGCTTTGGTTAGTAACCCGATATTTATCCTAGTTACATGCAGGACGCCCACACTTCCCCGCTCAGCTCACTCCGCCCCCTCCTGCACGCGGCATGTACACACACAGACACACACACACACACACTCACACTCACCTGTCCCCAGCCAAGCAGTCCACGACACTGACGTCCACAGCGCCACATGACCCCGCTAGGCTCCACCCATGTTGCACTCCGCCGGCAGCACACATGGCTCCGCTCACCTGGCACTCTGCACACATCGTCCCGCTAGGCTCCACCCACCTGTCACTCTGCACACATTACCCCGCTAGGCTCCGCCCACCTGTCACTCTGCACACATCGTCCCGCTCGGCTTACCTGCGGTGATGAAGTCCCGACCTCAGCGCTGTCACTGTCCTCCATGGCCGCCGCTTGTCACATCACCTTCTCTCGCTTCCGACCCGAGACTGACTAGCGGTGACGTCACGGGCCTCTCGCGATACTTGGCTGTGAAGGTTATTGAACTCAGTGACAGGTGCTGTCAGCAGTGCAGGAGATCAGCGCAGGTAATGTACCTCGCTGACAGCAGCACTTGTCATCCCCTGCAGTGACCTGGGCTGACCCATTGATGTTAGCTCAGGTCACTGCACTGCTCTCCCAGCCAATGGGGAACATCCTGCTCTTCATTGACTGGGACAGTGTGGATCGTCATGGCAACCCCTTGGATTACACCAGACCTGGATTTGTTTTTCTTTCTAATAAATTGGTTGAAGAGGGAATGTATTGGGGAGTGTTTTTTCAAATAAAAATGTGTTTGTCGTCTATTTTTTTTTATTACTGACTGGGTTGGTGATGTCGGGTATCTGATAGACGCCTGACCTCACCAACCCCAGGGCTTGATGCCAGGTGACATTACACATCTGGTATTAACCCCATGTATTACCCCGTTTGCCACCGCACCAGGGCGCGGGATGAGCTGGGGCGAAGCACCAGGATTGGCACATCTAATGGATGCGCCACTTCTGGGGCGGCTGCGGCCTGCTATTTTTAGGCTGGGGAGAGTCCACTAACCATGGACCTCCCTAGTCTATGAATATCAGACCCCAGCTGTCTGCTTTACCTTGGCTGGTGATCCAATTTTGGGGGGACCCCTACGTGTTTTTTTTTTTAATTATTTATTTAATTTAAAGTAACAGCGTGGGGTGCCCTCAGTTTTGGATTACCAGCCAAGGTGAGGCTGCCAGCTGTGGTCTGCAGGCTGCAGCCGTCTGCTTTACCCTAGCTGGCTACAAAAATAGGGGGAACCCTACGTCATTTTTTTTTCATTTTTTTGGCTAAATACAAAGCTAAGCACCCCTTAGTGCCACATGAAAGGCACCAAAGGGTGCAAAATTACAAAATGCAGGAGAGTGGGACATTATGTGTCTTTCTGCCATTATAGTGACAGAAAAGACTGATATGAAGTGCACAAGCACAAGAAAATCACCAGAGCGCTCTACGCTGTGAAAAGCAGAAGAAAATGGCACTGGAGTGAACATGTGACCGCCTCATGTAGGATGAAGCTATGGATCCTGGGTAAATTTATGCATTTTCCCTCCTTCAGTTTTTTTGCAGTACACAAAAAAAACTAAAGGCACACGGATGACAAACAGATGACATACGGACCGTCTACGGAATGGAAACAGATGCCACACGGATGCACCCGTGAAAATAAACAGACTGTTTTTTGCAGACCGCAAAAATGGATCGGTCGTGTTAATGTAGCCTTATTCTGGTCTGCCGTTTATAAACAGCAGGCAGAAATAAGTGAATAACGCCCCCGGTGTCAGAAAATCTCCGGGGTTTCAGGGCTAGCTGAGACCCTGGAGATCATGATTCAGGACGGTTTTTCCGGTCCCCGCTCACGTGATCACAGGTATACACCGTACACCGATGATCACGTTACAGTAAATGACAGCGCCGGTAAAAAATTATTTATCTCCCATCTGGCATGAACAAACATGATAAATCTCCTCCCCGGTCCCCTCCGGTCCCCCGGTGTCGCCAAAGTGCCCCCCCTGATGCCCTCCCAGAAATCCAAGATGGCCGCGCGCACAGCAGCGCACCGGCCGCATTCACCCTACTCCTCTGATTTCTGTCGCATGTGCCATGACACATGCGACAGAAAACTCCTCCCCAGGCCCCGCCAGGTCACCCCCTATAACCCACCGGTGTTCCCCGGTGTCCCACGGTACTTGTGCAGCGTTGATCCCCCCACGGCCCTCTCCTTCACAATAGACGCTGCCGCATGCACAGAGCGGCTGTCAGCTCAGCTTCCTGTGTTCAGACACAGTGAGTGGTGGTTATGCATCTGTAAGCTAAATGGGCGGCACGGTGGCTCAGTGGTTAGCACTGCAGTCTTGTAGCGCTGAGGTCCTGGGTTCAATTCTCACCAAGGACACCATCTGCAAGGAGTTTGTATGTTCTCCCCGTGTTTGCGTGGGTTTCCTCCGGGTACTCCGGTTTCCTCCCACACTCCAAAGACATACAGCGCTATGGAATTAATAACGCTATATAAATGAATAAATTATTATTATTACTGCAATGCCCTGCTCATGAGGTAAGGAACATAATTGATCAGGAGAGCTATATACTACATTTCCAAATGCAGGGATTTGCTTTTATAGTTTCCCTGCTGAACGACTACCAAACATGAGAGTCCGTTATACGCCACAAGAAAACACATCTAAATAGCGAGCTCTGTTGTTTAGTATTCATTCAGCTGGATAACTGGACTTAAAGGGGTATTCCATCTCCAAGATCCTATCCCCAATATATAGTAGGTGGAATAGCAATAATATCAGCAAATACCAATATTTGGAAATGTAGAATAGTTCTCCTGATTAGGCATGCCCTTACCTCATGAGCAGGGCATTGCAGCTTTGGTAGCAACTATTACGACATGGACTCTGCTGCTGTGGACCCGGGGAGAGTGTGTGCAGATTCATTGCACCAACACTTCTCACATGAAGGGTCTGCACTCCTAGAAAATGGGGGATACGTTCCCTGAGTGTCTCCCCCCCATATTCTAGACGGTCCAGAGTCATCGTGTGACCCCTTTATTTTTTTTCTTACAATAAATTGGTGAAAGAGGAAGTGTTTTGGGGACTGTTTTTTCAAATAAATTTCTTTTGTCGATTTTTTTTTTTTTGTTAGTACTGACAGTTTATGATGTTGGGTATCTAATAGACGCCATGACATCACAAACTGCTGGGCTTGATCTCAGGTTACTTTACAGCTAGTATCAACCCGATTTATTACCCCATTTGCTACTGCACCAGGGTACGGGATGAGCTGGGGTGAAGCGCCAGGATTGGCGCATCTAGTGGATGCGCTACGTCTGGGGTGCCTGCGGCCTGCTATTTTTAGGCTGTGAAGGCCCAATAACTATGGACCTTCCCACCCTGAGAATACCAGACCACAGCTGTCCGCTTTACCTTGGCTGGTGATCCAATTTGGGGGGGACCCTACTTTTTTTGTGTAATTATTAATATTTATAAAATAATTATAAAAAAAGAGCCTGGGGGGACCTCCACATTGGATCCCCAACCACGATAAAGCTGCCAGCTGTGGTTTTCAGGCTACAGCCGTCTGCTTTACCCTAGCTGGCTATCACAAATGGGGAGACCCAACGTCATTTTTTTTTAACTATTTTTTAAATAGAAAAAATTAATGGGATTCCCTGTATTTTGATTGCCAGCCAAGGTAACGGCAGGCACATGGGGGTGGCAACCCATAGCTGTCTGCTTTATCTGCGCTGAGAATCAAAAATACCGTGGAGCCCTACGTTATTTTTTTTAAAGAATTATTTTACAGCACTGTGATGTCCAGCAATTAAAATACAGGGAAGCCCATCTTGTTTTTAGTTATTTAAATAAATAATTAAAAAAAATATATATGGGCTCCCGCTGCATTTTTTGTATTGCTAGCTAAGGGTAATCCAAGCAGCTACTGGCTGCTAACCCCCACTGCTTGGTGTTACCTTCACTGGCAATGGAAAATCCAGGGAAGCATTTTTATTTTTTTTGCCAAAAAACTACAAAAAAAGGACATGAGCTTCGCCATATTTTTGTATGCTAGCCAGGGATAGCAGGCAGGTGCTGGAAGAGTTGGATACAGCGCCAGAAGATGGCGCTTCTATGAAAGTGCCATTTTCTGAGGCGGCTGCAGACTGCAATTCACAGCAGTGGGGCCCAGAAAGCTCATGCCAACCTGTGCTGCGGATTCCAATCCCCAGCTGCCTAGTTGTACCTGGCTGGACACAAAAATGGGGCGAAGCCTACGTCATTTGTTTTCTAATTATTTCATGAAATTCATGAAATAATAAAAAAGGGCTTCCCTTTATTTTTGGTTCCCAGCCGGGTACAAATAGGCAACTGGGGGTTGGGGGCAGCCGTACCTGCCTGCTGTAGCTGGCTAGCATACAAAAATATGGCGAAGCCCACATAATTTTTTCAGGGGGCAAAAAACTTCTGCATACAGTCCTGGATGGAGTATGCTGAGCCTTGTAGTTCTGCAGCTGCTGTCTGTCTGTATGGAGAAGAGCAGACAGCAGCTGCAGAACTATAAGGCTCAGCATACTCCATCCAGGACTGAATTTTAATTGAGATTTTTTAAAATAAAAAATCCCCAATAAACCAGCGCTGATAAGAGGTTTTTTTATTAATATTTTATACTTTTTATTGCTATCCTTATTTTAGACACAAATTTATTCAAAACAATTCACACAATAGAACAAGGAAAAAGAAAGAAGAATAAACCACATATGGTAGAAATAAAAATAAAGGTAAAAATAAAGAATAAGTAATTGATAGTGCAGCAAACAGATACCAGGTGTCTGGTTGCAGTACCCCAGCCGGTAGTAGAGCAATTATTAAATCTAGTATAGTATATTAAGTGATGCTTCAAGGCATATGATATTTAATGCCAATTGAAACTATCACTGCAATATGATTTTTCAGATACCTGGAGAGTTTTTTTCAATCCATAAGCAAAAAGGTTTTTAATAGAGGCTTAAATTATAAGCAGCAATTTCAGCGTTACAAGTGCCTTTAAATGAATTTGAAGAAACTGCACTTCAGGATTGTAGTGAGGATGAGGTAAACTCCTATTGGAACACTTGATGAGCTGGGGCACCTCATCCTCACTACAATCCTGAAGTGCAGTTTCTTCAAATTCATTTAAAGGCACTTGTAACGCTGAAATTGCTGCTTATAATTTAAGCCTCTATTAAAAACCTTTTTGCTTATGGATTGAAAAAAACTCTCCAGGTATCTGAAAAATCATATTGCAGTGATAGTTTCAATTGGCATTAAATATCATATGCCTTGAAGCATCACTTAATATACTATACTAGATTTAATAATTGCTCTACTACCGGCTGGGGTACTGCAACCAGACACCTGGTATCTGTTTGCTGCACTATCAATTACTTATTCTTTATTTTTACCTTTATTTTTATTTCTACCATATGTGGTTTATTCTTCTTTCTTTTTCCTTGTTCTATTGTGTGAATTGTTTTGAATAAATTTGTGTCTAAAATAAGGATAGCAATAAAAAGTATAAAATATTAATAAAAAAAACCTCTTATCAGCGCTGGTTTATTGGGGATTTTTTATTTTAAAAAATCTCAATTAAAATTCATTTCTGATTCCAGGCAAATTAAAGGGGATTTTTTGCCTACAAACCTAGCTGCAGATTTAATGGTTATTGGGGTCAAGTGCTAACAATTGTCTGTAGACTACTTGGTATATCCATCCAGGACTGTATGCAGACGTTTTTTGCCCACCAAGAAAATGACGTGGGCTTCGTCATATTTTTGTATGCTAGCAAGGTACAGCAGGCAGCCACGGGCTGCCTCCAACCCCCAGTTGCCTATTTGTACCCGGCTGGGAACCAAAAATATAGGGAAGCCCGTTTTTTTTAATTATTTCACTTATTTCATGAAATAATTAAAAAGCAAATGACGTGGGCTTCGCCCCATTTTTGTGTCCAGCCAGGTACAACTAAGCAGCTGGGGATTGGAATCCGCAGCACAGGTTAGCCCGAGGTTTCTGGGCGCCTCTGCTGCGAATTGCAGTCCGCAGCCGCCCCAGAAAATGGCGCTCTCATAGAAGCGCCATCATCTGGCGCTGTATCCAACTCTTCCAACAGCCCTGGAGCCGGGTGGCTTGTTGGGTAATCATGAGTTAATACTGGCTTTGTTTTACTAGCCAGTATTAAGCCAGAGATTCTTAATGTCAGGCACGTTAGACCCAGCCATTAAGAATCTCCAATAAAGGGGTTAAAAAAAACACCACACAGAGAAAAAATACTTTAATAGAAATAAATACACAGACACATTAGAGACTCCATCTTTATTACCCCCTGTCAGCCCTCCACGATCCGTGGTCTTCTGTCTTTCTCGTTCAACAAATGCAGCTCTGCTCCATCACTGCTGCATGGCGGAAGACGCTGCTGCTCCCCGTGCAGCCTTCACTCCGTGAAGGCTGCACGGGAAGCAGCGTGCAGCCTTCACTCCATGAGTGATCAGTGCTGCTGGCTGTCAGCGGTAACAGCGGTAACGCTGACAGACGCGTTACCATAGCAACGGTGCTCCCTGAGCCGCGGTTAGCGGTGACGTCACCGCTAACTGCGTTGCTATGGCAACGGTGATCTCCGTTAATGACCGGCTGTGTCAGCCGGTCCCTAACGGAACGGGGAGTCGACCGTGTGCTAGAGCATGTTGCCGGTACACGGCGATACACAAATGTGCACCGTGTACCAGAGAGATGCACTCGCAGGTCCTACATGACGCGTCATAGTCATGTGACCAGTCTGTAGCCAATGAGATAATAGCCACGTGACTGGTCACATGGCTATTTTGACGTCACGATAGGTCCTGCATCATTGCTGGCAGTGCTGGTCACCGGGAAGATTCAGCGATGATCGGATGGAATAGCGGCAGGAGACAGAGTGCAGGAGGGATCGCGGGGACCGGTAAGTGTTATGGCAATGTTTATTAACTGTTTGTGTACATTTATCATGCATTTTTATGTGTTTGTGATTGCCTCCCATTATATCCTATAGGTTCGAGTTTGGTTCGTTGAACGTTCGACGAACCGAACTCGAACGGGACGTCCATTCGACGAACCGAACTCGAGCTGAACCACAGCCGGTTCGCTCATCTCTACTCCTTAGCCATGAGGGCCGTCCGGAACGTCAGCAGAGTCCCAATGGGGACCGACAGCAAGGTAACCGGGAACTGCTACCATGCTCTAACTTTTCTTCCTAAATCAGAAATCCTGCGGTGCAGCTGCCTTTGCTGCCGCTCCCGGTGCGGAGCATTTTCTGCTTGCTCCGATTCAGGTGGTGTGGGGGATGGGCCCAGCCAGAGTGCCTCCTTGCCTGCTACGACCGGTACCTTCGGTAATGAGGGACCCCGCTGTTACATGGCCTGCTCTGCCTCCTGGCAGCTGCATCCCCGCCGTGCCTCCGGTGCATCTTTGCTGACGGGCTCAGCCTTCGGCTTCTTCCATGGAAGCGGATCAGGGCGGTCACGGCTTCTGCTGCAGGTCGGTCCGCCGGGGCGGATTGGCAGGGTACCGCTACCGGTGGTGGTGGTAGCGGGCCTAGTGGCAGGGCAGCAGCAGCCAACACGGGTAGCGGGGGAGGTAGCAGGGCGAGCGGGTATGAACCGGGTCCCTCAGCTGCGATGACCGACCCACTAGGGGTACAGGGGCGTGGGTCACTTACCCTCCCTTCCAAGACTCCCTCCACCTCGCGTCTCCGTATGGCCACCACCACTTCCACCATGTCGGCCTCCCACTCCTCCAGGAGGAGCTGCATGCGGACCTGCAGATGGCTGCTTAGCTGGACGGTCCGGACTTCCACCCACGCTGCGGTGCCAGGCGCGGGGACCACGGTGTTGTCGGTCAGACTCAGCATCTTTAGCAGCGGCCTCTTCCAAGAACCAGTAAATGGCCGCAGGGTCCTGGCGTCCCTGCTTCCATAGCCGTGGGCTACATGCGGCCAGACGCCATCAGTCCCCCTTAGTTTCTTTCCGGCTCCTCCTCTACACGGGCGGGGTTTGGGCCTTCGCGCCTCTACTGCTCGAGGAGACGCTCGAGCGGGAATCTTTCGCGCCAAAGATGGCGGCTTCTCAAATTTTCCGGCCGGACACCTCCGGCGGTAACAAGGCGCACCTCTACCCAACGGCAGAGCGGTAGGATCATGTTCGTGACACCAAGTTGTCGCGGGTGGAGGAGGGGATGCTGCGCTCTCCCACTGCTCAGGTCCGGCTGCTGCGGCTGCTCGGCGGTGGCTCGAGCGGTGGGCCGGATCCCGGGGACTCGAGCAGCGCTCCTCGCCCGTGACTGAAAGGGGGATTGGTTTGGGGGATTTATTGTCCGTGACGCCACCCACGGCTGTGGTGAGGTTGGTAACACCACCACTGCTCTGGACGGGGATCCCGGGAGCGATGACTGGGAGCAGCTAGGATGTTGTTTTCTCCCCTCCGTGGGTAGGGGGTTTGGTTGTCCCGGGGCCCGGTGATGGGGTAGGGGTGGTTGACAGGCGGGTTACGAGGCCTGGCGAGGTGCAGGGTCGCAGGGGCAGCGCTGTGCCGCACGGCACGGTGGTACTCACTCAGCCTAATGATGTACACAGAGTCTCTGATGAAACAAACGGCTGGATGGACGGGTCAATCGGGCGGCTGCAGTGTTGTGTCTCCCGGCAGGATGGTGGTGACTGCCTTTCCCTGCACCTGTGTAGTATAACGGTTTCGATGGGTTCCCACCGGTAACCCGCTCCCCAGCTCTTTTTTGGTCCCTCTCCTTCGCAATAAAGAGTCATGTGTCTTACTACAACTCTTGACAAAAATTCTGGCCTCCCCTGGCTCTAAGGATGTTCGTTCAGGTGTTTACTTTTGTTTACGAAAAAGCAGATCACAGACGGCACAAAACTAAAGTAATTTCAAATGTCAACTTTCTGGCTTTAAGAAAAACTGAAAAAAATCATGAAAACAATGTGCAGCCGGTAACGGTTACTTTTCAAGTCCAAACAGGGGAAAAAATTATGGAATCACTCAATTATGAGGAAAAAATTAAGGGATCACCCTGTAAATTTTCATTCCCAAAACTAACATCTGCCTCTAATAAGATCTGCTCGTTAGTCTGCATCTAAAAAGGAGTGATCACACCTTGGAGAGCTGTTGCACTGAGTGGACTGACATGAACCATGGCTCCAACACGAAAGATATCAATTGAAACAAAGGAGAGGATTATCAAACTCTTAAAAGAGGGTAATTCATCACGCATTACAAAAGATGTTCATTGTTCACAGTCAGCTGTGTCTAAAATCTGGACCAAATACAAACAACGTGGGAAGATTGTTAAAGGCAAACATACTGGTAGACCAAGGAAGCCATCAAAGCGTCAAGAAAGGAAACTTTAAGCAAAATGTCTCCAAAACAGGAAATGCATAACAAAACAAATGAGGAACGAATGGGAGGAAACTGGAGTTGATGTCTGTGACCGAACTGTAAGAAACCGCCTAAAGGAAATGGGATTTACATACAGAAAACCTAAACAATAAAAAGATGACTGCCTGAAGAGAAGATGTAAATTTTCACAGTCACTTATGATATGGGGCTGCATGTCAGGTAAAAGCACTGGGAAGATGGCTGTCATTACATCTTTAATAAATGCCCAAGTTTACATTGAAATTTTGGACACTTTACTTATCCCATTAATTGAAAGAATGTTTGGGGATGATGAAATCATTTATCAAGATGATACTGCATCCTGCCAAAGAGCAAAAACTGTGAAAACATTAATTAAAAGAAGAAACAAGGTCAATGACAAAGCCTGCAAATAGTCCGGATCTCAATCCAATTGAAAATCTTTGGTGGAAGTTGAAAAAAATGGTCCATTTGTTTGTTTGTTTTTCATGATTCCCTAATTTTTTCCTCATAATTGAGTGATTCCATAATTTTTCCCCCTGTTTGGTCTTGAATAGTAACTGTTACTGGCTGCACATAATGTTTTCATGATTTTTTTTAGTGCTTCTTAAAGCCAGAAAGTTGCCATTTGAAATGACTTTAGTTTTGTGCCATGTCTGTGATCTGCTTTTTTTAAACAAAAGTAAACAACGGAATGAACATCCTCAGAGCCAGGGGAGGCCATAATTTTTGCCAGGGGTTGTATCTAACGCCGGTTATAGAATCTTGATTCCTGTGATCACTTTTGAAGGAGCTAGTTTCTGTAATAAACTGAGGAGGTGTTACTGTTGCAACTGTGGTGTTTAGGGCTCATTCACATGACCGTTCCGTCTGTCCTGGTCAGTCCCTGTTTTTTTGCGGACCCACGGACAGGACCATCTTTTCAATTTCTTTTGTGTAGGATCGGATGGCACACGGAAGAACTTCCGTGTGCATCCGATCCTAGAAAAAAACACATCAGATGCCATCTGTCCGCTCCGTTATTATGAAACATGTCCTATTCTGATCCGTAGTAACGGACCATGACTCCATACAAGTCAATTGGTCCGCAAAATCCCTGGAAGTCGCACGGAAGTACTTCCATGTGACCTTCATCGGGTGCCAGTGCAGTCTGTGTCCCACTCTCTGCCAGCCCTGCGGCTGCTCACACTGCAGTGTGTCAGTGTCTGCCCGCACAGCAGTATCAGTAGCTTTTCACACAGCAGTGCGGGCAGCCGAAGGATTGACGAGCGCTGCTGTCAGGAGGTTAGATGAGATAATTACCTGCTGTGACGATCTCCTGCTCTCCTGACGTCAGCTGTCACTGCCTTCTATGCCCGCTACGTTCTCACGTCACATCTCGCAGGCAGCCTGAGACTGTCACTAGCGGTGAAGTCACGGGCTCCCGTGAATCTTCGGTGTGAATGCGGTGGACAATGGAAGTCAGTGACAGCGCTGACGTCAGGACTACAGGAGATTGTCACAGCAGGTAATGATCTAATCTAACCTCCTGATGGCAACGCTCGTCATTCCCTGCAGTGACCTAGGCTGACCTCATGATGTTAGCTCAGGTCACTGAACTACTCTCCCAGCCAATGGGGAACATTCTGCTCTTCATTGACTGGGACAGTGACTATGGTATGGATCGTCATGGGACCCCCTTATTGGATTACGCCAGACCCGGATTTGATTGTTCCTTTCAATAAATTGGTGAAAGAGGGAATGTTTTGGGGAGTGTTTTTTCAAATAAAACTTTTATGCTGTCTATTTTTTTTATTACTGACTGGGTTTGTGATGTCGGGTATCTGATAGACGCCGTAACATCACTAACCCCAGGGCTTGATGCCAGGTGACATTACACATCTGGCATCAACCCCATATATTACCCTGTTTGCCACCGCACCAGGGCAATGGGATGAGCTGGGGTGAAGCGCCAGGATTGGCATATCCAATGGATGCACCACTTCTGGGGCGGATGTGGCCTGCTATTTTTAGGCTGGGGAGTGTCAAATAACGGTGGACTTCCCTAGTCTGAGAATACCAGACCACAGCTGTCCGCTTTACCTTGGCTGGTGATCCAATTTGGGAGACCCCATGGTTTTTGTTTTAAATGTATTTATTTAATTTAAAATAACAGCATGGGGTGCCCTCTGTTTTGGATTACCAGCCAAGGTGAAGCTGCCAGCTGTGGTTTGCAGGCTGCAGCCATCTGCTCTACCCTAGCTGACTACAAAAGATAGGGGGGACCACACGTCGGTTTTTTTTAATTATTTATTTATCTCTTGGCTAAATACAAGGCTAAGCACCCTTTAGTGCCACATGAAAGTCACTAAAGGGTGCCAGCTTAGAATATGCAGAGGGGTAGGATATTATATATGTCTTTCTCATCTATCTATCCCTCTCTATCTATCTATCTATCTATCTATCCACCTATCTATCTATTATCTATCCCTCTATCTATCTATCTATTATCTATCCCTCTATCTATCTATCTATCTATCTATCTATCCCTCTATCTATCTATCTATCTATCCCCCTATCTATCTATCTATCTATCTATCTATCCCTCTATCTATCTATCTATCTATCCCTCTATCTATCTATCTATCCCTCTATCTATCTATCCCTCTATCTATTATCTATCCCTCTATCTATCTATCTATCTATCTATCTATCTATCTATCTATCTATCTATCTATCTATCTATCTATCTATCTATCCCTCTATTTATTTATCTATCTATCTATCTCTCTATATATCTATTCCTCTATCTATCTATCTATCTATCTATCCCTCTGTCTATCTATCTATCTATCTATCTATTTATCTATCTATCTAGCCCTCCATTCATTCATTCATCCATCTATCCCTCTATCTCTCTGTCTCTATATCTATCTATCCATCTTTATATCTACCCATCTATTTATCTTTCTAGCTGCTTCCATTTTTTGCGGTCCGCAAAAAAACCGGAAGGCACACGGATGACACAGGGACCGTATATGGAACGTAACGGATGTCACACGGATGACACACGGATGCATCCGTGAAAAAAACTGACCATTTTTTGCAGACCGCAAAAAATGGATTGGTCATGTGAATGTAGCCTTAGCTGCATTGGAGGAGTTTGGAGTGTTTTCCTTTTGTGTCTATTTTCCCTGTCTGTCTCCCTTCCCTTGTGTTGCATTATTGCAGTGGTGACACTTGCCAGCCTTCTCACTAGTCAGGGTGAGCTCAGGGGAAGTGAAGGCCTAGGCACATGATTGGTGATGGACGAAGGATCCATAAAGGGACGTTATTAAGTGCAGGGATCAGCCTCAGGTGAGTGGCAGCGGGTGACCGCACTTCCCTTACCCTAGCGACAGGGCTCACCGTTGTATCGTGTCCAAAAATGAGCATCATCATGGGCACCAAAGTATGTTATTGAAAGGGTTAAATGACTTTGGACCACTGATATGACAATGCAGACACAAAGATAGTGATGCCCCGCATATAAGTCAGGTCGCTCTAAACTGGCCCTAACAAATTTTGGGCATCAAATCTGGTATCAAAGTGGGCAAACAGGCAATTTTCACAGATTTAAATAAGTGCCTGGTGTTTTTAAAGGGTTAAATAACCTTGAGCCCCTGATCTCACACTGACAATAGAGAGACAAGGAAGCCCCGCATCAAACCAGGTCACTCCAGCCTGGACTAAAGCGTTCTGTCAGCAGATCTATGATGTGTGGAGCTGTAACCGTGTGCACTTTTACTGACTAGTACTTTTATCTTTACATAGGACTGACTGGATTTCTCTTCAAAGGAGAAGAAACAACAGACGACATGACGGTAAGAGAAATAAGAGATATGTGTGTTACTCCTGATGGCACTTTGGCCTTACAATGTATATAGAGCCCAGAGAGCAGCGGTTCAGGGCCCATATTCCCGGGTTAAGGAGCGGACGCCCGTATGTACTTAATATTAATGACCCCAGCAGGACGGATGTATGGAGCAGTGGTCCGGTGTCAGCAGCGCTGCGTCCATTGTGGGATGCTGCAGATATCGGAGCACAATCCAGTGGGTGTGGGGAGGGTCTTGTATCACTGGGGGTCTCTGCACTGCTGTAGATTTAGGTGCTGCACTGATATTGGGGTACTGCACTTCCATTATTTAGGTGCTTCACTGTAAGTGCTGAACTTATACTAGGGTCCTGCATAGATATGAGTGAACCTTCCAAAGTTCAGTTCACCGAGCTTTGCCGAACAAATGCTACGCTCGCCGAACCGTACTCCAAACCTTTTCAAACTTTCCGAGCCCCGTTGGATTCAATAGGGATCCAAACCTAAAGCACAGAAAGCACCTTTAAGGAAGTTAAAAACTTACAAAACAGCAAGAATACATTTTACAGTGCAGTACCACTGTTTTTGCAAAACCATTCGCTTCCTAGACATTTGACATAAGAAATATAGGGATGTAGAGGTGGATGAAATAGGTGTAGGGATGACAAACGACAACCTCCCCAACCACACCTATTGCCAATCCATATCATACGCATAAATAGCCTGGGTCTCAGCTTCCCATACACGGTAGGTTTTTTAACTGCATGAGAGGACACACACAAGCTAGGGACCCCAACGTAGAGAAATACTTTGGCGTAGTGTTGGGGCTCTATTGCATTGATCAATTCAGTAGCTAAATTTCTCTTGATTCATATGTTCATGGCAGTAATGCAGGTTCCATTTTTCACATTTTCACTCTTACATATAGCTATTGGATTTTTCAAGTCAGTATTCACACAGCAGTTTCTGCTATTTCATGTATTCCCCTTACATAGTCACTGGTGTGCATACCTTATCTCCCCATAGTGATGTTTTTTAGGTTTTTGCACCCAGTTCAGACTTAGAATGGTGTTCCAAACGTTATTCCTTATTATTTATAGACAGCAGGACAGTGGCATCAATTACCCCTGCCCCCGCATTTCCCCATAGTGTGTCTGAACACCAGGGAATTATGGTCCATGTAATACACAGGATTTGGGCTGGCAATTTAATTTTAAAAATCAAGAGATGCATGAATGACAGGCATAGGTCACTAGGCCATTTGCTCCCAGAGCCCTGCCACTACAGACAAAAGACGATTTGGAGGCCCTACTTGAAACTTTCACATTTCAAAAAATTAAGGTCAGGCAACAGGAAAAGTGGCAACAATTGACACAGGTTACAAATAGTTCAACAAAGCAACCTGGATGCTTGGGATCAGCCCTGAATCAAAATGTTACCTTCACCAAAGCTAATAAGATGACAGACAGGCGTAGGCCTCTTGCTCCCAAAACCCTGGCAATACACTATTGCCTATTCTGCATAGTCTGGGACTGGGGTGGCAAAGTCATTGGACATCAACAACTTGTTCATCTTTATAAAAGTTAGGTGGTCTACGCTTTCAGGGGACAGCTGGATACACTTATCAGTCAATACACCGCCAGGAACACTGAAGACACATTCTGAGAGAACGCTGGCTGCCAGGCAGGCTAAAACCTTCAAGGCATGACTGGCGAGCTCAGGTCACTCTTCCATTTTTGAAGACCAAAATGCAAAAGTATCAAATCTCCCTCCTATGGCATCGATTTTGAGGTTTAGATATTCCTTAACAATCCTCTACAGTTGTTTACTATGTGTTAGATGTCTACTCTGTTCTGCTGGTACATGCGATGGTCTAAGAAATGTGTGCCAAACCTAAAGACATTGCTTCAGTCACTTGAACTGCTGCTGCTAATGTTTCTACGTTGACAACGCGATGTTCCCATGGTTGCAGAATGAAGGTGCTGTTGGATGTGTTGGATGCTTCCATGAGGTCAAAGTCCATGATATGCTTCCCTCCTCCGTCCCCTGCCACCAACCACAGACAAAAGAGACGGGATCAACATATTACTCATCTCTGGAGTTTTCTGCGCCCATCACCTCTTCCTCCTCCATTTGTTCCTTGGCTCCTGCACCTTCACTACCACTTTGTCAGTCACCATGGGCCCGCCTTGATCAATGGACTCCACCCTACCATAACCCCTGCCAGTGCTATGACTGTCTGGACCTCACAGGAAATGAATCCCTTCCACTTCCTCCTCTGCTTCCTCCTCTTCCCCTGGGACCCCCACCTCCTCCCATTGACTATACAAAGTGTGCTCCAACATGTAGCTGAGTGGAACAGTGATGCTGATGATGGCATCATCAGCATAAACCATCTTTTCAGCCATTTTGAAACTGTGCACTGTGGTGCAGACTTCCTTCATCTGTGTCCATTCTGCAATTGTGATTTCCCCACATTCGTACTGCATTGTCCCAGGCTATGCCTCATGGCATAGTGCTTCAGGGTTTGCTGCTTCTGCCACAGTCGCTGTAACATGTGCAGAGTGGCATTCCACCGTGTCAGCACATCGCATAGCAACCGGTTAACCGGTAGGCCAAAAGACCTTTGTAGAATTGCAAGTCGATTAGCTGCAGGATGTGAATGGCGGAAGGGAGCACACAGCGACCGTGCCTTCTACAGCAGCTCATCCAGGCCAGCATAGTCAGCTAGAAATTTCAGTACAACAATGTGCAGGACAGAGCCATGCAAGGCACATGTGTGATGTGGCCCAGGCGTAGGGCCTCCACCAGGTTTGCACCATTATGGAACACAGCCTTCTTTGGCTCCAGGTTCAGTGGAAACAGCCATTTATCAAATGCAGCCCGGATAGCGGTCCACAACTCTGCAGCTGTGTGACTTGCTTCTCCAATGCATATTAATTTCAGCACTGCCTGATTGCGTTGAGCCCTGGCTGAGCTGTACGGAGGTGGGTGGATTCTCTCTGTACTCTTGGAATGTGTTACATTAAGGGAGATGTTGAGGGTGCAGGTGGAGGCCCTAGAGGAGGTGGAGGAAGCGGTAGATCTACAAGTTTGTCTCGCAAGCCTTGGGGATTTCAACACTTGGGAAACAGCCCCTTCCCTGCCTGCCATCTTAGCGACCAAAGTAACCCAGTGCCCAGACAGCAAGATGTAACCCCTCTGGCCATGCTTGCTCATCCAACTGACAGAGGTGAAATGCACCCTGGGAGACACAGAGTTTTTCAAAGAAGAGTTAATGTTGTCTGCGATGTAATGTTGTAGCGCAGGCACAGGTTTATTAGAGAAGTAATGGCAACTGGGCAAATGGCACTGGGGGACTGCTACGGTCATCAGGTTTCGGAAACTGTCTGTATCTACCAGGCAGAAAGGCAGCCTTTCTATGGCCAATAGTTTAGATATGATGAAGTTCAAGCTTATTGTTTAGGCTTGTGTGGGAGGAAATTATCTTTTACGTGACCAAAGCTGCAGGACCAAGGGATGGCCGCTGTGCTGAGAGAAGGTGGAGTAAGGTGTACAAAACCGACCAGTGGACTGTGAGGGAGGTGTAGTGGGAAATGTAATACTAGATTGAAAAACGCGTGGTGTGCTCGGTGGGTCAAAATTAGCAGGCACTATCTCTTCCCTAACAGCTGATATGCTCCCACCCTGACTGAAGTGGGTAAAGTGAAGGTTCTGTGGTCAGAGATCTGTGTGAGAATAGTTTTGACGGTGATGCAGGAACAGGAAGAAGCCATAGACTCAATTGATTTGTTGGCTGGTAGCTGTGTAGGCCTAGTAGTCCACATTTTAGCTCAATAAGATTCCCACAGTAATGCATATTGGTTGCACATGTGCCGATTCATGCATGTAGTAATCAATTTATTTGAATTTTTGCCTCTGAGTCATCATTTACAATGTTAGCAGATAGCAAAAAGGGGTCATCCTTTGCAGTCTCCAAAAAGGCCTAGGGTAGGCAACCCTTCCTGCAAACTGCAGACCTGCTGGCCACAGCCAGAGTTATGGTTGAGGATGTGTCGCAGGCGGGGGGGTGCGCTGCTCGACCGCGCTTGCGGCTCGGGTCCGGCTGCTGCTGCTCGGTGGCTCGAGCGGTGGGCCGGATCCGGGGACTCGAGCGGCGCTCCTCACCCGTGAGTGAAAGGGGTGGTCTGTTGGGGTTTGGGATGTCGGTTTGTGATGCCACCCACGGTGTGTGGTGAGGTTGTGACACCACTGCTGCTCTGTACGGGGATCCCGGGAACGATGACAGGGAGCAGCTGGGATGTTTCTCTCCCCTCCGTGGGTAGGGGGGTTTGGTGGTCCCGGGGCCCGGTGATAGCGACTGGAGGGGGGATGGCAGGAGTTGGGGAGGCGCAGGGTCGCGGGGGCAGCGCTGTGCCGCATGGCACGGTGGTACTCACTCAGCCAGTAACGTACATGGAGTCTCTGGTAAAACAAACGGCTGGATGGACAGGTCCCACAGGCGGCTGCGGTGTTTTTCCGCTGACCACAGTTTGGTAGTGTAAGTCCTTTCCTGCACCTTCTTGTACGATCCTCCTGTGCTCTGGTTTCCAGCTGGCTCCCCGGTTCGGTACCGGTGGGCCACCGCCCAACCCCGGCTACCTACGGTTCCACCAAGATTGTCTTCCCGGCTCCCGCAGACGGCCACTACGTCTGCCTGACTGCTACACGAGAGCCCTAGGCTCCAACCTAGGCCCCCGTCTGCTTCTGCCACTCTGCACACCTCCTCTCCCTTCCTCTGCCTGGACTTGTCTCCGTTGTTTCCTGCTTCAGACCAGCTAGACTCCTCGGTGGGCGTGTCCATCTGCCTGACTCCGCCCACCTGGTGTGTCTGTCTGAACCCGAGGGAGGAAATCAGGTCTCACTGGAGATGACTGCTGTGACCTGCTGGGGGTGTGTGTGTGTGTTGTTACCTGTGGCCCCTGGGTAGTCCAGGGCACCACAGATGCAGTGCTTCTCATGGTTGCATCACTATATGTTTGAGCTGGAATTGCCACTATAACATCCTCCTTCTCCTAGTCCTCATCTGTTTAGCTACTCAGCTACGTTCCTCCTGGTTCACACCAAGTGGAATCTAGAACTTCATTGTCATGCTCCTTTTAGTCCCACTCCTCCTCTTCCTGATATGTCATCACACACAGGACAATATGCGTGCGCCTCAGTACGCATGAGTCTCATCATCATCACCTCAATGCCTGGGGGTTAACATCAGTTGAAGAGGGTCAGGATCCTGCTTGGACCCTACTTTGGCCTGGCCAGGATCCAACTGACAAAGATTTTGGGCATTGGTGCAGATGCTTTCCTCCTCGACTAATGGGAGTTGTTCTCATTTCTGTTTGGATAGGATGAGCTGGCATTTGCTCACTAGAGCTTTGACTATATCAGAACATCCCATATGTACACCTCCAACACCATGCCTATTCCCCCTTCCATGACAACCTCATTGTGATTTAGCACTCATGGTTGATGTACCCTTCCCCTCTCAAACAGATGTTTCACAACCTTACGCCCACAAATGTCCGACACCTGTCACAAATGATAAATTCTTTTTTTCTTGCCTGAGATGGCAATATTGTGAAGGCACTAAAAAGTACCAATACCTAGAAATGTGGTTCTCTGCGTAATTTTTAGCAGTTATAGAAAAGTGTCAGGAGCTACAGTTAGGTCCAGAAATATTTGGACAGTGACACAAGTTTTGTTATTTTAGCTGTTTACAAAAACATGTTCAGAAATACAATTATATATATAATATGGGCTGAAAGTGCACACTCCCAGCTGCAATATGAGAGTTTTCACATCCAAATCGGAGAAAGGGTTTAGGAATCATAGCTCTGTAATGCATAGCCTCCTCTTTTTCAAGGGACCAAAAGTAATTGGACAAGGGACTCTAAGGGCTGCAATTAAATCTGAAGGCATCTCCCTCGTTAACCTGTAATCAATGAAGTAGTTAAAAGGTCTGGGGTTGATTACAGGTGTGTGGTTTTGCATTTGGAAGCTGTTGCTGTGACCAGACAACATGCGGTCTAAGGAACTCTCAATTGAGGTGAAGCAGAACATCCTGAGGCTGAAAAAAAAGAAAAAATCCATCAGAGAGATAGCAGACATGCTTGGAGTAGCAAAATCAACAGTCAGGTACATTCTGAGAAAAAAGGAATTGACTGGTGAGCTTGGGAACTCAAAAAGGCCTGGGCGTCCACGGATGACAACAGTGGTGGATGATCGCCGCATACTTTCTTTGGTGAAGAAGAACCCGTTCACAACATCAACTGAAGTCCAGAACACTCTCAGTGAAGTAGGTGTATCTGTCTCTAAGTCACCAGTAAAGAGAAGACTCCATGAAAGTAAATACAAAGGGTTCACATCTAGATGCAAACCATTCATCAATTCCAAAAATAGACAGGCCAGAGTTAAATTTGCTGAAAAACACCTCATGAAGCCAGCTCAGTTCTGGAAAAGTATTCTATGGACAGATGAGACAAAGATCAACCTGTACCAGAATGATGGGAAGAAAAAAGTGTGGAGAAGAAAGGGAACGGCACATGATCCAAGGCACACCACATCCTCTGTAAAACATGGTGGAGGCAACGTGATGGCATGGGCATGCATGGCTTTCAATGGCACTGGGTCACTTGTGTTTATTGATGACATAACAGCAGACAAGAGTAGCCGGATGAATTCTGAAGTGTACCGGGATATACTTTCAGCCCAGATTCAGCCAAATGCCGCAAAGTTGATCGGACAGCGCTTCATAGTACAGATGGACAATGACCCCAAGCATACAGCCAAAGCTACCCAGGAGTTCATGAGTGCAAAAAAGTGGAACATTCTGCAATGGCCAAGTCAATCACCAGATCTTAACCCAATTGAGCATGCATTTCACTTGCTCAAATCCAGACTTAAGACGGAAAGACCCACAAACAAGCAAGACCTGAAGGCTGCGGCTGTAAAGGCCTGGCAAAGCATTAAGAAGGAGGAAACCCAGCGTTTGATGATGTCCATGGGTCCCAGACTTAAGGCAGTGATTGCCTCCAAAGGATTCGCAACAAAATATTGAAAAAAAAATTTTTTTTTTGAGTTTGGTTTATTTGTCCAATTACTTTTGACCTCCTAAAATGTGGAGTGTTTGTAAAGAAATGTGACAATTCCTACAATTTCTATCAGATATTTTTGTTCAAACCTTCAAATTAAACGTTACAATCTGCACTTGAATTCTGTTGTAGAGGTTTCATTTCAAATCCAATGTGGTGGCATGCAGAGCCCAACTCGCCAAAATTGTGTCACTGTCCAAATATTTCTGGACCTAACTGTATTTAGATTGTTCACTAGCCACTTTAGAGCAGGCACTAATAATCAAGCATACCTATAAATGTTGTTCACTGGCTAATTTGGAGCAGGCAGTAATATGTAGTAATACCTATTTAGGTAATTCACTGGCTACTGTTTAGCAGGCACTCATTAGTACCTATAGTACCTACCCCTATTTCTATCATGAAATGCTGATTTGTGGCACACAGCTTTCCCTACACTACACATCCCTATTCTACATTATCGCTCTCCTATATATCTCAACTACATATCATTAAACTGCTAGCTAAGCTGACTGTCTATCAGCACCGGTGGCAGCACCTTCTCTAATGTTTCACAGTCACAAATTGACGCCAACGTCACATGTGATCATTTTATATGCAGAGGGACATGTGACTTAAGGGTGCTTTACACGCTGCGACATCACTAGCAATTGCTAGCGATGTTGCGTGCGATAATACCTGCCCCCATCGTGTGTGCGATATCGTGTGATCACTTCCGTAGCAAACATTATCGCTACGGCAGCGTCACACGCACATACCTGGTCAGCGACGTCGCTCTGGCCGGCTTCAAAGCGACGTCACATGGCAGCCGTCCAATAGCAGAGGAGGGGCGGAGATGAGCGTGGGTAACATGCCGCCCACCTCCTTCCTTTCGCATTGCCGGAGGAGGCAGGTAAGGAGATGTTCGTCGCACCTGTGGTGTCACACACAGCGATGTGTGCTGCCGCAGGAACGAGGAACAACATCGCTAATAAACAGGCATCGATATTTGTTTTTAGGACGACCTCTCCAGCACCAACGATTTTTGCCTGTTTTGCGATCGTTTAAGATCGCTCGTATGTGTCACACGCTGCGATGTCACTAAGGACGCCGGATGTGCGTCACTAATGACGTGACCCCCGACGATAAATCATTAGCGATATCGCAGCTTGTAAAGCAGCCTTTAGTCAGCCAATGTCACAAATCGTTGTGTCTGAACCTTGTGGATGTTTGCTGCACCGTGATTGGATGCAGGAACATCCGCAAATATAGTTAAGAAAAAAAGGCATTGCACGCACGCTTGGCTTCTCCCAAGTCCCCAACCCCTCTATTCATTAAACACATTTCCCCGTTCATCACACATCACCACATTCCTGTCCAAAAGCAGATCATGTTATTAGAAAAGCATTTTTGGAAAACGCGACCAATGATCGAACGAAACCGAACATTGCTGACTTTTGGGGAAAGTGTTTGGATTACCGAGCTCGAACCAAACAGGCTAAGGCTCGTACCAAATTTGAAATTGACGAATCTTTATCAAACAGGTTCGCTCATCTCTACTCAGCATTACAAGCAGGGCCGGCTCCAGGTTTTTGTGGGCCCTGGGCGAAAGAGTCTCAGTGGGCCCCATCCACACGTAGAGACGCACATACACAGATACGTACACATACAGACATACATACACATACATATTTAAAGACAAATTCACATACATATAGACAGACATAATCCTATACAGCCATATACGCTGACATACATAGATACACGCACACACAGACACATATTATTAATATTGGGAAGTCGGCAGCAGCCTCACTCACCTCCCCCGCTTGTCTCCCGTCCAGCTCCTTCTGGGCATGTGGCTGTGCCACGCTGATTGGTGGCCACAGACAGAGCACACTGACATTGCTATATACACATCACAGGAGGGGCTGAGGGGCTACAGTATATAAATGACAGGAGGAGCTGGGGGCATAGATGTTACTGGGGTAGCATACAACTCTATGGGGCATACACAATACTGGGATGGGTGGCATAGAGCTCTGCGGGGCCACGCATACGGCTCTGGGGTGGCAGTGCATACGGATCTGAGGGTCCTATACAGCTCAAGGAGGGGCACTTACTGCTCTGAGAGGGCCCATGCAGCTTAGGAGTGGTGGCCCATACAGATCGGGGGGGTGGAACATACAGCTCAGATGGAGGGGGGCTCAATACAGATCGGGGGGTGGAACACACAACTCATGTGGGGGGAACCATACAGATCGGGGGGGACATTCAGCTCAGGTGGAGGGGGCCATATGCTTTGCTCAGTATACTGGCTGAAGCTGCGCTGCAGCTCCTCTTCATCTGTGAGTCAGGAGCACACTGAGCGGTAGCTCCGCCCACAGATGCAGGAAGAGCACAGAGCATTCAGCAGTGAATGCTGTGTGCTAGTGTAAGGGGTGGGCAGACCCCTTACAAGGAGGTGTTTTCCCCTGAGAGTTGTTAATGCTGATGATAATAAAAAAATGTTTTTACTGTTTTAGTGGGTCCCCTAGTGGCCCGGTGGGACGGCTGTCCCCATAGAAACAGGGCAGAGGAAAGGAGGAGCCGGCAGCAGAAAGGGGAGGGAGAAAGAGAGTTGTTAAGGAAAAAGTTAGAGTCAGAGGCAGTTGAGTCCGGGACGGGAGAGAAGAAGCAGAAGGGGCAGAGTGTGGCAGCTGGGTGGACAGGAAAGCGAAGGAAAAGAAGAGAAAAAGTGTCCTCAAGGGTGAAGCAGCATTGGTGTTGGTCCAGTCTGTGTTAGCCGGAGTGGGAGCCAGGTGAAGTGGAGTAGCCGGGCACATCCCCACTAGATGAGACGTCCAGAACAGGTTTTCCCCTAGCAAAAGCGTGAAACCATCTGATTTGTTTTGCCTCTGTTACGAAGAAGTGTACAATAAACAAGCCTTCTGCTTCAACCGACCTACGTCTGCAAAGTGTTTGTACATCTGACGGCGTTATCTGCACCACCACACTCTGCCCCACCAAGTCATCTCCTGTCCCAAAAGTGACGGCGGAGCCGGGAGTAAGCCTGCTAGAAAAAGGGGCAACGACTACAATCCCCGAGGCGCCCCTGGCACCCTGTTACATGTGGCGTAGTCAGCAGGATCCGGATTATATGCAAGGGGTCCCGATCCAAGAAGATGGAGACCAAGTGGTGCCTAGGGCACAGGATCCGGATTATTGGCGAAGGGTCCCGATTCCATGGTGGGAAGAACAAGTGGTGCCTAAGGCGTTGGATCGGGCACAAGATGGCGGCAAGATGGCCGCCGTCTTCATGAACACAGTGAGCGCGCGAAGAATTGGCGCCAAAAGAAGAGCCTGGGGCTGGCCGGTGAAGAAAAAGAAGTGCGGAGTGCGCCGCTCAAAGAGGAGAGGTGCTGGCCCCAGGATGCTGATGAAGATATGTGAAGTGGACGGCGTTACAGGAAAAAAGAAGAGCCGCCTTGGCCGGGTCAATGTGATGTGCGAGACTGGGGGTGGAGTGTACCCAAGAGCGGGAAAAGAAGGCCCGCCTCCACCTTCTCCAGCATCTCCACTGTCCCCAGCGCCATTGCAGGAAACGCCAACTCAGAGATTGACTCTGAGCAAAATGGAGACTCCGAGAAAACAGCATGCTGCCGTGGGCGCGCTGGTAGCAACCAGCCTGGGGAGAGGACGCCCGAAGCAGACTGCGGCCGCGGAAGGCCTTGCCCTTACCTTACCGGCTGTGCCAGAAGGACCGGAGCGGCCCACAAAAGTAACCTGGGTCACTACCTGGGATGCCGCGACCGGTGAGACCTCGACTGAAGTCCGGGCCACCTACAAGGCACAGCTACATCCGGGAAACAAAGTCATGGGAACTCCACACCAGTGTCCGGAGGTATTCCCGCCAGTCGAGGTGGGATCTCCAACCCACACAGCAGTTCCGGCCCCGGAAAAGTGACATGCCCGGGAGCTAGAAGAGGACGAGTGGGAATTCTTTTGGGAGCCGGTGAAGCCGACGCCCCTGACTCAGCGAAAGTCCCCATCGCCTGAACCCGATCCGGTGCAGGAGAGATTACTGGCCGAGACCGTGGCCCGCGAAATGATGGCTGGTCCCCTTAGCGACGAGTTTGAACGGCAGTGCACCGTTGGCACCGTAGTCAAATTTAACCAGAAGGAGGGCTATAGATTCATTGAGGATGAAGAGACCGGTGACCATTTCTTCTACAACCGGGTTAACCTGGACACTGAGGGCTTACCACAACGCCTTCATACCTTGTACCCGGGAGAAAAAGTGAAGTTCCGGAGAGAAGTGGGATGCCGGGGCCTATTTGCAGTAGGGGTGACCCGGATACCCACTACACAAGAGGCCGCGCAGTGGCAGCAAGAAATCGAATGGGAAGAGTGCCAATACCTAAGGCGTACCCAACAGAGACCGGTACTGGCTGAGATTTCCCGGCCGAGAAGCACACTGGCGGTATCGCCCGAAGTCATGACAGGACTGAGTGCTGACCCAGAGAAGGGGACCCCGGCGGTGTTGGCAATTCACCAGAGCCTGGTCACACACCCAGTGATCGTCGTGGGCAGCCCACAGCCGTCCCGTTCAGCGACCCCGTCACCCCCGTCGGGGGTTGAAGAGGCAAAGCCGGAGGCAGAGGCACCAGAGCCACCCGTCAACTACGAACCATTCCGGAGGCTGCGCCGCTTGCCAGGTCAGTCCCTTTCTGATTACGTGAGGGCTCAGCGGGCTGAATGGCAACGCGCTTACCACCCCGAGTGACCCAGAATGACCGGAGATAATGGACCTGTTTGTATTGAGTACCGGCGTTGTTAAAGAGCCAGAAAAGTTCCACAGTTTGCAACAATGTTTAAGCTACGGAGCCCGGAAGGAGCCTGATGCTGGACTGAGCCAGGGGCTCCTTCTGTGTTGTCAAAGAAGACTTTCTTGTTTTATGATCCTGCCTTCAAAGACGGGGAGTGCTGTGAAAGCCTCCAGGCAGAAGTCCAGCAAAGACCGGGAGTGCCTGCTGAAGGCCTCCGGGCACACTATCTACCAAGACCGGGAGCTCCCAGGAGGGACTCCGGGCGCCGGACTTGTGCACCCCTTGAGTGTGCCTTGATGTGGACATGTTTGGAGTTTTATAAAAATGATTTTGCTGCTAACTTGTGTTTTTCAGGGTCGTGCCTTGCCGGGAGGCTTAGGCAGAAAGAGGGGAGGAATGTAAGGGGTGGGCAGACCCCTTACAAGGAGGTGTTTTCCCCTGAGAGTTGTTAATGCTGATGTTAATAAAAAAATGTTTTTACTGTTTTAGTGGGTCCCCTAGTGGCCGGGTGGGACGGCTGTCCCCATAGAAACAGGGCAGAGGAAAGGAGGAGCTGGCAGCAGAAAGGGGAGGGAGAAAGAGAGTTGTTAAGGAAAAAGTTAGAGTCAGAGGCAGTTGAGTCCGGGACGGGAGAGAAGAAGCAGAAGGGGCAGAGTGTGGCAGCTGGGTGGATAGGAAAGCGAAGGAAAAGAAGAGAAGAAGTGTCCTCAAGGGTGAAGCAGCATTGGTGTGGGTCCAGTCTGTGTTAGCCGGAGTGGGAGCCAGGTGAAGTGGAGTAGCCGGGCACATCCCCACTAGATGAGACGTCCAGAACAGGTTTTCCCCTAGCAAAAGCGTGAAACCATCTGATTTGTTTTGCCTCTGTTACGAAGAAGTGTACAATAAACATGCCTTCTGGTTCAACCGACCTACGTCTGCAAAGTGTTTGTACATCTAACGGCGTTATCTGCACCACCACACTCTGCCCCACCAAGTCATCTCCTGTCCCAAAAGTGACGGCGGAGCCGGGGGTAAGCCTGCTAGAAAAAGGGGCCACGACTACAATCCCCGAGGCGCCCCTGGCACCCCGTTACACTAGTGTGGCTTAAAGGGCTGGTAACACACATTAAACATTACCTCATCTTGCAGTTCCTGATCGGTGCACAGCTGGATAGGAGCCGCTGGGAGCCGCAAGGAGGCTGCAGCAGCTGAACAACAGGACCTGCCGGGTCATCGGTCATGTGATCAGGCAAGGTCCTTCACCTTCTCAGCCTCCGTTCGGCTCCAGTATGTTTCCTGTCCTGCGCTGCACCGATCATCACATACATCAGTGCAGAGCAAGAAGAGAGTGGGCAGCTCTCTGTGAGCGACCCGGGCTCCCTCATAGCCCTGATGGCGGCCCTGAGTGTGGCTGCCAGCCCAATGGCACTGCAGTCGCCGAAACTCAGTCTGCGGCCTGCAGGACTGAAGATGACCAGTGGGCCCCGCAGCTGTCCAGGGCCCCGGCATTTGCCCATGTGTGCCGGGTGCTGACACCGGCCCTGATGACAAGAATTGGTAGGTCTGCATCTGAATAAACAGGGATTCAATCACAACTATAGCTAGTAGCCCAGTAAGGGATTCATTGCAGAAATGAGTCTCTTACAAATGCTGCTCTCAGATGGGGTTGCAAAAGCTTGTGACAGTTTCCCTTTAAGAGAATTGTGAAATGCAGCCAGCTTCTACAACACCCATAGTCTTCAATGAAGAGATTTATATGTGCACCAGGTGCCCTCCTTTCTAGAGTACTGATTGGGTAGAAGAGCTCCCCATTCTCCAGATATGTGGGCGTCCTGGTAATGGAACCTGCATCTCCAAGACATTTATGGCATGCAATTATGTTGTGCCATAAACCTCCCAAAAGGTAATAACACTGCTTTAAGGTTTACTAAGGGCCTTGGAATTCATTGATATATGGCAATGTGAATAATGTGTGCACCCCCGGTCTAGACAGTAGGAAAATACGCCACATTTAGCCAAGAAGCTCAGCATGGATGGTGTATTTGGTGCATATTTTCCCATTATTGGCTAATTTTACACCATCTAATTACTGGCTTGCTTTGTGCCAATATTTTGCTGCAATTCCAAAACACAGTATCATACTTCCCGTCTGAGCCCCTTACCCACTGAGCCACATTACATTATAGTAACAAGGTTCCTTGTCAAGTGACACTTAAAAGAAAGTCAAGTAATAAATGTAGTGCATGTGTCGCGGGCGGAGGAGGGGACGCTGCGCTCACCCACTGCTCGGGTCCGGCTACTGCTGCTGCTGCTGCTCAGTGGTGGCTCGAGCGGTGGGCCGGATCCCGGGGACTCGAGCGGCGTTCCTGACCAGTGAGTCAAAAGGGGGGAAGGTTTGGGTTTAGGGAATATTGTCCGTGATGCCACCCACGGTTGTGGTGAGGTTGTGACACCATCGCTGCTCTGGACGGGGATCCCGGGAGCGATGGCAGGGAGCAGCTTGGATGTTGTTTCTCCCCTCCGTGGGTAGGGGGTTGGTTGTCCCGGGGCCCGGTGAAGGGGTAAGGATGGATAGGCAGGTTACGGGGCCTGGTGAGGTGCAGGGTCGCGGGGGCAGCGCTGTGCCGCATGGCACGGTGGTACTCACTCAGCCAATGAAGAATACAAAGTCTCCGGTAAAACAAACGGCTGGATGGACGGGTCCCACAGACGGCTGCGGTGTTTCTCCTCCCGGCAGGTTGATGGTGACTGCCTTTCCCTGCACCTGTGTTTTGTGTACGGTTCCAATGGGTTCCCACCGGTAACCCGCTCCCCAGCTTGGATGAGTGCTGAAGAAGCCCCTTTTGCCCGCAGGCTCTGGCCCTGGGAACTGTAGCCTTGGAGGTGACTGTGTTTCCCTCTATGGTTTGAACTGTTGCCTTCAATCGGGTCTTGACTGCTGGGAAACCCCGGAGGTTCCCTTCGCTAACGGATTTGACAATTTCAACGGTGACTCCTAGCCTTGTCGGGGTCCGTAAGCCCTGCCAATTGGTGCTGGCTTCTCTTTGTTCACTGGTCCGGTACCGCCGGGCCACCGCCCGTCCACGGTCCTTACGGCTCACTCTAATCGGCCTCTCCTGCAGACGGTCACCACCGTCTGCCAACCTTGCTGTACCGTCTGGGCCACACACCCGGACGCTGTCAGTCCGCTCCTCTACCACTTCACTTCACTCCTCAAACTAATCTGACTCCTTTTCCCGCCTCCAGGACAGTGAACTCGGTGGGCGGGACCAACCGCCTGGCCCACCCCCTGGTGTGGATATCAGCCCCTGGAGGAAGGCAACAAGGGTTTTGTGTTTGGCTTCGGTGTGCCTAACCGGGGTGTGGGGTGTGTAGGTGCAGTACCTGTGACATCCTGGCTTGTCCAGGGCGCCACACATGGCACAGGTAACATCTTCTTGGTAGAAGCTGAGCCTGATTTCTAGTGCCGTTTGCTTAGTAAATTGCTTTCCTCTCTTGTACTGAATATAGAAAGTATTCTAAACCCGATCCTTTTAAGACCGGGGTCACAGTGGTGTATGGCATCTGGCTGAATATGCTAATGACTTTTGGCTGAATCTCTGCTACGAGCGTGAACCGAGTGTCACCGTGATCTGGTCCTCTCACATGTGAGATTCAGATCACAGCTGAGAGACGGAGAGATTAATTTCTCCATCTTCTCCATTGTCGTTCTCTGTGTATATTGGACACACACACAGGCTCAGTTTGCATGCCCAATGCACCCAGGGCAGAATGCCCCCACATCTCTTCATCAATACTACCGCTAGAGCCATTCTCCTCTAGGACACTGAACCACCTTTAACAGTAAACTCTGAACAAGGCCGTTGCCTGAAACATCAGAGAATTTAAATCTGTCTAAATAAGTTCACTTCCTTTGCTTGGCTTTTTTGAATAAATCAAATTTATATTCGTTACCTTGAGTGTGCAGTGTAACTTTTATACAAATCGGTGGGTTAAACCCAACCACTAGCACCTCATCCTCTTCAGTGTGCATGCCCTTTTCTTATATCGGACTGATGACATCTGAGTGTAGTCCGATGTGTCACCCATAGACTTGTTTAGGTGCGTGTGACCTGAGCCTCGCTGCATTTTTTTATTCTTCAGTCTGATTACAGCTGAGGAAGAACTCGGAGCCCTGACCTGTATCATTGAATAACATTGGGCCGAGTGCCATGCTGTATTTTATCAGATTGACCTCGTCCTATTCATACGCTTCTGTTGTTGAGGATAAGAATTAAGTAACCAAAAATACTTAATTCAGCCATTTCATAGACTCAGGTATATAGTTTAGTTGAGGTAACCTAACACACATATTTATGAATGATTATGTTTTCTACTAACACATATATTCAGTGATTTTCCTTGATACAATATATTAGTATACGTAACTTTAAAGATGGCTCCTACATCCTGGCTAACACCCAAGATGATGAACACAAAGGAGAATTCTCAACGTATGGACTGACCAATCCAGCAGAGACTATGCAAATTCCTATACGTCCTGAGTCCAGCCTGCGATATTTGATTGTACTATATTTTGTTTACACCGTTTACTCCTCTACAACTATAAAGGCTTTGTGAGAAAAATAAACAAGCAGAATTTTTTGGCGCTCGTCATGGAAGAAAGCTCATTACCGATCTCGAATCTGTTATCCTTTCTCGCGTGCACACATGACAATATAATCTGAACACAGCAGTAAGACCTTAAGGCTATGTGTCCACGCTGCAGAAAATGTGCGGATTTTGCCGCGGATTTCTCGCGGAAAAGCCGCGGATTTCCCGAAAATCTGCAGCTCAGGCACTTCCCAGCCATTTCTATGGCATTTTGGAAATGCTGTGCCCATGCTGCGGATTTTTCCGCAGCGGATTTCGTGTGGATTTTGATCCGGAAAAATCTGCAACATGTCAATTATTGTTGCGGATTTTCATCCGGATTTTGGCTTTAAAATTTGGAAAAAAAAAAATCCACACCAAAATCCGCATCAAATCCGCGGCAATTCCGCAGCAAATCCACACCTTTGAAAAGGTGCGGATTTTGTGGGAAAGCCGCGGATTTTGATGCAGAAAAATCCGCAGCTACATTCTCGCGTGGACACATAGCCTAAGAGACTCTTTGTAGTCTCACCTCAACAGTGTCACCCTGGCCTAAAAGGAAAAGAAAGACACCAGACAAAGCTGAATTTATTGATTACTAGAAGGTGGCCCGATTCTACGCATCGGGTATTCTAGAATTTACGTATTGTGTAGTTCATGTATGATTTTTGTTATAGATATAGATGTTGTTGTGTGTAGTTACCAAGTGTTTGTGTAGGGCGCTGTACATGTTCTGGGTGTTGTCTGGGTGTGGCGGGGGGTGAGAGCGGTGTTGTATGTGTGTTGCGTTGTTTGTGGAGCGCTGTGTGTCTGTCGTGTTGTGTGTGTGTGTGTTGCGCGGTTTGTGTGGGTGTGGTGTGTTTTGGGGGGAGGTATGTTTTGTGCAATGTGTGTGTTGTGCGGTATGTGCGTATATTTATGTATGCCGCGGTGTTTGTGTGTTGGGTGTTGTGTGTGTGCAGCGTTGTCTGTGTGTGTGGGTGTCTGTGTATGGCGGTGTTTGTGGTTCCCTGTGTGTGTGTGTGTGTGTGTGTTGGGGGGAGGTGTGCACCTCCCATCATGCTCCATCCCCCATGCTGCGCACCCCCCATCATGCCCCATCCCCTATGCTGCGCATTCCCCATCGTGCTCCATCCCCCATGCTGCGCACCCCCCATCGTGCTCCATCCCCCATGCTGCGCACTCCCCATCGTGCTCCATCCTCCATGCTGCGCACTCCCCATCGTGCTCCATCCTCCATGCTGCGCACTCCCCATCATGCTCCATCCCCCATGCTGCGCACTCCCCATCGTGCTACATCCCCCATGCTGCGCACTCCCCATCGTGCTACATCCCCCATGCTACGCACCCCCCATCGTGCTACATCCCCCATCGTGCTACATCCCCCATCGTGCTACATCCCCCATGCTGCGCACTCCCCATCGTGCTACATCCCCCATGCTGCGCACCCGCCATCGTGCTCCATCCGCCATGCTGCGCACTCCCCATCATGCTACATCCGCCATGCTGCGCACTCCCCATCGTGCTACATCCCCCATGCTGCGCATTCCCCATCGTGCTACATCCCCCATGCTGCGCACTCCCCATCGTGCTACATCCCCCATGCTGCGCACTCCCCATCGTGCTACATCCCCCATGCTGCGCACCCCCCATCGTGCTACATCCCCCATCGTGCTACATCCCCCATCGTGCTACATCCCCCATGCTGCGCACTCCCCATCGTGCTACATCCCCCATGCTGCGCACCCGCCATCGTGCTCCATCCGCCATGCTGCGCACTCCCCATCGTGCTACATCCCCCATGCTGCGCACCTCCCCATCGTGCTACATCCCCCATGCTGCGCACTCCCCATCGTGCTACATCCCCCATGCTGCGCACTCCCCATCGTGCTACATCCCCCATGCTGCACACTCCCCATCGTGCTACATCCCCCATGCTGCGCACTCCCCATCGTGCTACATCCCCCATGCTGCGCACTCCCCATCGTGCTACATCCACCATGCTGCGCACTCCCCATCGTGCTACATCCCCCATGCTGCACACCCCCCATCGTGCTCCATCCCCCATGCTGCGCACCCCCCATCATGCTACATCCCCCATGTTGCGCACTCCCCATCGTGCTACATCCCCCATGCTGCGCACTCCCCATCGTGCTACATCCCCCATGCTACGCACCCCCCATCGTGCTACATCCCCCATCGTGCTACATCCCCCATCGTGCTACATCCCCCATGCTGCGCACTCCCCATCGTGCTACATACCCCATGCTGCGCACCCGCCATCGTGCTCCATCCGCCATGCTGCGCACTCCCCATCATGCTACATCCGCCATGCTGCGCACTCCCCATCGTGCTACATCCCCCATGCTGCGCACTCCCCATCGTGCTACATCCCCCATGCTGCGCACTCCCCATCGTGCTACATCCCCCATGCTGCGCACCCCCCATCGTGCTACATCCCCCATCGTGCTACATCCCCCATCGTGCTACATCCCCCATGCTGCGCACTCCCCATCGTGCTACATCCCCCATGCTGCGCACCCGCCATCGTGCTCCATCCGCCATGCTGCGCACTCCCCATCGTGCTACATCCCCCATGCTGCGCACCTCCCCATCGTGCTACATCCCCCATGCGCACTCCCCATCGTGCTACATCCCCCATGCTGCGCACTCCCCATCGTGCTACATCCCCCATGCTGCGCACTCCCCATCGTGCTACATCCCCCATGCTGCGCACTCCCCATCGTGCTACATCCCCCATGCTGCGCACTCCCCATCGTGCTACATCCCCCATGCTGCGCACTCCCCATCGTGCTACATCCCCCATGCTGCGCACCCCCCATCGTGCTCCATCCCCCATGCTGCGCACCCCCCATCATGCTACATCCCCCATGTTGCGCACTCCCCATCGTGCTACATCCCCCATGCTGCGCACTCCCCATCGTGCTACATCCCCCATGCTGCACACCCCATCGTGCTACATCCCCCATGCTGCGCACCCCCCATCGTGCTACATCCCCCATGCTGCGCACCCCCCATCGTGCTACATCCCCCATGCTGCGCACTCCCCATCGTGCTACATCCCCCATGCTGCGCACCCCATCGTGCTACATCCCCCATGCTGCGCACTCCCCATCGTGCTACATCCCCCATGCTGCGCACTCCCCATCGTGCTACATCCCCCATGCTGCGCACTCCCCATCGTGCTACATCCCCCATGCTGCGCACCCCCCATCGTGCTACATCCCCCATGCTGCGCACTCCCCATCGTGCTACATCCCCCATGCTGCGCACTCCCCATCGTGCTACATCCCCCATGCTAAAATAGTTCTCCTATTATACTTAGAGAGGAGTATAATAGGAGGACTGTAATAGGAGGAGTAGTCCTGGGGGGAGAGGAGTATAATGCCGGCTCCCTGCACATGTGTACCGGGAGCCGGTGTACACTGGTAACTATGATACACATCGGGTAACCAAGGGACCTTAGTTACCCGATGTGTATAATGGTTACCAGCGTTCACGGGCTCCATCAAGATCCCAGCATCGCAAGGTTATGTCTGGCGCTGCTGGGATCGTGACGGAGCCGGTGTAGAAGCAAGCGATATCCCAGGATGTAGTGAGTGTGTGGATGTGATGTGTGAGGTGTGTGTGAGAGTGAGTGTGATCTGATGTGTGTGTGTGTACTCACCTGGGAGTCGGAGCTCCGTGTCAGTTGGGCCAGAGCGAGCGTGCATTGCGTGAGGGGGGCGGGGCCTGCAGAGAGCCGGGGCGAGAGGCCAATCCGTGTGGGGGGGCGGGGCCATGGCGAGCCCAGCAGCCAATCAGCTTTGTGTCACCGTAAGGACACAATTTTGGAGCATGACAGACAGACAGACAGACAGACAGAATAAGGCAATTATATATATAGATATCGATGAGTTCCAAGAAAAGTCACAGGAGCTCATCAAGTAAACAGTTGCCCTAAATGTCAACCATCTCCCAAGAATCCTGTTAAAAAAAATATTTTTTTTTGTGCGTGAATTTTCCATATTTGTACACCTCAGGGATGTGTATTTATCTTCCACCAGGTTAATCTCAAGGAAACACTGACCAAGTTCCTGAAGCCCGTATTACTTTTATCCATGTTCCAAAGCACAAAGGACAAAGTTGACCATCCAGCATGTTTCTTAGCGGAGCCCATCATGCCGCAGGAGTTCTCCCGGGAAGGAGATATCATGATCGGTGGAGCGCTCCAGGTCTACAGGAGCGAAACAGGGATTTTTCTCTCTCACAATATGTACACAGAGAATCATTGTGACTTGTAAGTATAAATCAAGCTGGACGCCCCTAGAAGATGAAAAGGGAAAGAGTCAACCATTAAGTATCTGTATAAACGAAAAAACGGTGTTTTTCAAGATGATGGAAGGATTGTATAATCTACGTACTATCTACGTATCTAGGTTTTATTTTCATTGTTAATTTGCTTACCAAATGCAAAGTGTTAAGTTTTTTTATGTTAACAAAAAACACACCACAAAGATAACTTATCATCATAACGACACAAATAATTGAATAAGAAGTGATCAAAAGTCTTCTGAAAAAAAAAGGGATGAAACAATCCCGCAAAAACCACACTCTTCTAGGGCTCATTTGTAGTGACGGGCGAGTGTGCGCAGAACTGCTCGGTACTCGATCAAGCATCGGGGTGCTCGAGACACTTGGTACTTGATCAAGTATCTGGGCACTCGGGTGCCTTGCCTGAGTCCCCCTCACTCCTGTGTGTTTTGCTGCTGTTTTTCAGCCATTATACATGCAGGGATTGCCTTTCAATCATGGTTATGCTGTAGCCATGATGGCTGCTGGCATTACTGTGATTGGCTGGCCGCATCACGTCATCAGGTTTATATAAGACCCAGCGATGCCATACTTGCTGCGCTGTACCCGGAAATAGTGTAAGGAGAGTTTCTACTGGAGAAGGCACAGTGTGTTACAGCATCACAGTACCTGCTGGTGCAACATTAAACCACCAATCCATTTCAGGGGTAATTGCAATAAATTCAATTCTATACAAATACCGCTTTTATTCTACAATAAGTGAAGGCTAGCTTTTGGAGTAGGGATAGTGTATTAGAGGCATTTAGGCAGGGTTAATTGCATTACAGTTATTGATGAGCTAGCATGCTTGGCACTGCTCTGTACTCATTCGAACAGCAGAGTACTCGCGTGCTCGATCAAGTATCCTGATACTCGGGCGACAGGCTTGAGTCCATGCTCCTCATATTTCAAGGCTGATTTTCAATCAACAAATACATGGGGATTGTGTCACAATGACGATGGGAAAGTGGGCAACCAGGAGTAAAACTGAAACTCTGTCAAACAGCACATGGATAAGACAAAAAGAAATTCAGGAGGAAAACAATAGCAGGATGGAAGCTATAAAACAACAGGGGTAAGCTCCACAACTGCACCAACAGAAAGTACCACTAAACACAACGTTCAGCAGACAGTCTAGGATATCATACCTCACAGACCAACATAGAAAAAACTGTATCTGGCATGGGTGGAAGGATTCAACCAGCATAAAAAGTAGGGAAGCAGTCATGATAGTTCTCCCCACCACATGTGATCAAAGGAGTAAGTAGACCAGCAGAGAATAACTCTTGCTAGTACAGCACTGAATGAAAGCCATGGCACTCACTTCCAGTGAATAAAATCTTCTTTTAATGCAACATAATAAAATTCACCTCTCAATGGAGGCCAAGGCAGGAGTGGGGGGAGGGAATGACAAAGTGCAGACAAGTGCAGATTCGGTCAGAAGATGGACTGAGTCGTGCACCTGTGCTTCTACAGGTCTGAGAAGTGCAGTTGTGTAAAACAGTCCATCATCTGATCGAATATGCACTTGTCTGCGCTTTGTCCTTCCCTGCCCCCACTCTTGCCTTAGCCTCCATTGAGAGGTGAATTTTATGATGTGGCAATAAAAAAAGATTTTATTCACTGGAAGTGAGTGCCATGGATTTCCTTCTGTGCTGAAGTACCTTTGTTTCCCCATGTTCTGGGGGCATCTTTGGTCATGATGAACCCCAATACACAAGTGGGAGGAAATACATCGAGTTTTAGATTTTTTCATTTTTTTTTGATGACTATGGAAAACCTGGATGCCATAGAGAGAAAAGTGTCATGAGGGCATTGATCTGAATACATCGATCAGATAAGTGACTTTGCTCCGTATATATTTTGCCTAATTTATCCTGTCTAAATAGGAAGGAAGAATAGGGCAGTATCTAAGGGATAGCCGCCAAGGAATGGGGGCACCAATTTACCTTTAGGAGGCGTGTAACGCAAGTTATATCTATATTGACAGGTAGCGGACATAAATATTTAAGGGTTTATGTAGATTTGTTGCCCTGTATACACCATCATTACATATAATTGGATGGTGAGCTCCCTACTCAAAAACCTTGGTTGAGGAGTTTAATAGTCAAGGCTTTCTATAGTCTAGAACTTGTTATATTTTCTTGGTGTGAGATAGTATGTGATTTTAAGACATTTGTCAATAAAGGTTTTTTTAGGTATATGAATTAAGGTAGCTTCTGGATACTAAAAAGTAGTTCTTGCCAATTTTAATGGACTGCGCAGAATTCCGCAAACATATTTTTAATTATTACTAGTTAGCAGTGCATGACCTAAAAGTTGCTAGGGAAGTATCTAAAATGTGGTTCTTGTCAATTTTAATTGCCTGCTGAAAATTACGCAAATAGATATATAGGTATTGCTAAATGAGAATGCATGGCCTACAAAGTTGCTGGGAAGTATGTTGGACAATGTGCTTTCCTGGATCTATTCCTATCTTTCTGGCCACTTATTCAGCGTATCATTTGCTGGCTCCACATCTTCTCATCTTCCTCTCACTGTGGGGTCCCTCCAGGTTCAGTCCTTGGCCCTCTTCTTTTCTCCCTCTACACTGCCCCAATTGGACAGACCATCAGTAGATTTGGCTTCCAGTACCATCTTTATGCTGATGACACTCAACTATACACCTCATCCCCTGAGCTCACGCCCGCTGTACTACAGAACACAAGTGACTGCCTGACTGCAGTTTCCAACATCATGTCTGCTCTCTATCTGAAACTTAACATTTCCAAAACTGAACTTCTTCTATTCCTTCTGTCTTCTAACCTTCCTAAAACCGACATATCCCTCTCTGTGTGTGGCATTACTATAACTCCTAGGCAGCAGGCTCGCTATCTGGGTGTTATACTTGACACTAATCTCTCCATCACCTCCTATATACAATCTCTTGCCCACTCTTGTCGCTTGCACCTCAAGAACATCTCTAGAATCTGCCCGTTTCTCACAATAGAAATGACAAAAACCCCCACCATTGCCCTGATCCACTCCCGCCTCCACTACTGTAACTCTCTATTAATTGGTCTCCCCCTAACTAGACTCTCTCTTCTACAGTCCATCCTTAATGCTGAAGCCAGGGTCACCTATCTAGCTAACTGCTACCCGGATGCTTCCTCTCTGTGCCAGTCATTGAACTGGCTACCCATATATCACAGAATCTAATTCAAATTGCTTGTTCTCTCCTACAAAGCTTTCCACTGTGCGGCACCCCCCTACATCTCCACCCTCCTTTCTGTCTATCACCCTACCCTTTCCCTACACTCTGCAAATGACTTTCGACTAACATCCACACTAATCCGAACGTCCCACTCCCGGATCCAAGACTTCTTCTGAATTGCACCAATCCTCTGGAATGCTCTACCCCAAGAAGCTAGGAAGAATCACAACTTACTCAGCTTCAGACGCTCCCTAAAAACGCATCTTTCTAGGGTGGCCTATCACATTCCCAAGCCAAATTAAATTCACATATTCCCTCCACGACCCCTCAGAATATAACTCCACATCAAACTCCACCGCACACAAATACATCCCAAGGTTCTGGCTGACTGATAAAGGATGCCTTTATCTATCTATTTCCTTGTGATGGCTGGATTGTCATTGTAAATAAGCACTTGTACCTTTTCACCCCCCCATCTCATTATAGATCATAAACTCTATGTCACATCCCCACCGGAGCCCGCTCCTGCGACCTCTGCTCTGATCGCCAGACGACGCCATGTTCCCACCATGGATAGAGCACAGGCTCCGCTCATCCACTAGGTTGGGTTTCCCTGGAACCTGCAGTACCACTGGCTAACTGTAGGTGGCATGTGTGTCTTCCATCTGAAGTTGCCAACATTCACCTGCAGCCAATGCAAAGACACCACACCCTTCTTATTTCACCTCCTGTCACATGACCACTGCCAGTGATAGTTCTGTACTCCTGGCTCATGTGCTGTTTGTATTGTGATTCCTGTACGCTGACCTTGCTAGTTTTTTGACTCCCCTCCTGCCTGTCGTTTTTGTACCTTGCTGCCAGTTCCGGATTTGACCCCTGCTTTGTCTCCTCACTACGCCCTTGCCTGCCGATTCTGTTCCTGTTTTGCATCTCCTGGATTTTGACCCTGCCTGATGACCACGGACTACAGTCTACCACAGGTAGCGATCTCTGAGGCTCTGTGTAATTCCAAATCCCTGTAAAGGGGTTAAAGGGTTGCAGGGTTTTTGGGGTCCTGCTTTGTGAGTGGCTTTTCTCTAGACTCTCTCCTTATAGCCAGTCTGAGTCTGTGGCTCCTATCAGGCATTACATTATCACTGGCCCACTAACACAAAAAAAAAATGGATCCTCTCCAAGCTGTGATGGACCAGTGCTGACCCTGTCTGGCTTGGTGTAAGGACTTGAACAGCAGGTGCAAGAGGTCCAAGCTGCTACAGCACCTTCCTCATCATGTCCAGAGTCCCGTCGACATCAAGGGAGCAGATCACGTTGGGGAGACCATCATGGAGAGCCTGGATCTCAGAGACAATCACCTCAGGAGCAGCAACCGCACCTGATTGAGCCCCAGGAAACTCACTCAGGTGCCCAGGTACTCCCTGCAGACCCTATGAAGTTAATGTTACCTGTCTCATTGTCTCACTAGGGAAAAGCTGTGTGGCGACAGGCTTTTATTGATTGTGGATCTGCGGCTAATTTCATAAACTCTGATGTAGTAAGTAGAGATGAGCGAACCGGTCCCGGTTCGGCTCGAGGTCGGTTCGCCGAACGGAGGTCCCGTTCGAGTTCGGTTCGTCGAACGTTCGACGAACCGAACTCGAACCGCATAGGAAACAATGGCAGGCATTCACAAACACATAAAAACACATAGAAAACACCCTCAAAGGTGTCCAAAAGGTGACAAACAACTCACAACACAAAACAAACACATGAGAAAGTGACAAGGACATATACTCATGTGAAAACAAAAGAGCAGGACAAGGAAAAAGAGGAGGAGACACAGATATAGGCATGGCACGCCCTTCTAAAATCATGTAAAACACCGCAAGGTGACTCCAAGCGGAGTCTTCCTTTTTTCCAAAAATTGGGCCACACACACACCCACCCATTCAGTGGCAGCAGTTGTGCCCCAGTTGTACAATTCACAGCTAGGTTTGCATCAAGCACATTCCAAAATACGCCATAATTAACCGTCCCCAGGATGACACCGGGGTAGGTAGCAAAGTCTTTCCTGATCCCAGCTCTGTTCATCTTGGCTCCTTTTAAAAAACACAGCAAGCAAGGGTTACTCCAAGCGGAGTCTCCCTTTTTTCCAAAAATTGGGCCCCACACACACCCACCCCTTCAGTGGCAGCAGTTGTGCCCCAGTTGTACACTTCACAGCTAGATTTGCATCAAGCACATTCAAAAATACGCCATTCTTATCCGTCCCCAGGATGGCACCAGGGTAGGTAGCAAAGTCTTTCCTGATCCCAGCTCTGTTCATCTTGGCTCCTTTTAAAAAACACAGCAAGCAAGGGTTACTCCAAGCGGAGTCTCCCTTTTTTCCAAAAATTGGGCCCCACACACACCCACCCCTTCAGTGGCAGCAGTTGTGCCCTAGTTGCAAACAGGATGTTTTGATTTGCAACAAGCACATTCCAAATCCACAAGCATTTACTCTCCCCAGGATGACACAGGGGTAGTAAATTCCTTCTGGATCCATGACTTGTTCATTTTGATGAATGTCAGTCTGTCCACATTGTCACTGGACAGACGCGTGCGCTTATCTGTCAGCACACACCCAGCAGCACTGAAGACACGTTCAGAGACAACGCTGGCAGCTGGACACGACAAAATCTCCAAGGCGTAACTGGAGAGCTCTGGCCATTTTTCTAGATTTGAAGCCCAAAGGAGCAAGGCTCCATTTGCAAAGTCATGGCATCAATGTTCATTTGGAGATACTCCTGTATCATCCTCTCCAGCCGTTGACTATGTGTCAGACTTGTTGTCTCTGGTGGCCTTGCAAAAGAGGGTCTAAAAAAATTATGAAAAGATTCCATAAAATTGCTGTTACCAGCACCAGATACGGTCCTACTGGTACGGGTAGACTGTTGAAGATGACGAGACCGTCCCATGTTTGGCAAGTTACAACTGGGAGAATCACTCCCTGCACCTGCACGGTTGTTTGGTGGAAAAGCCGAGCTAAGATCGAGTAACAGCTTCTGCTGATACTCCTGCATACGTGCGTCCCTTTCTATGGCTGGAATTATGTCACAAAATTTGGACTTGTACCGGGGATCTAATAGTGTGGCAAGCCAGTAGTCATCATCACTTCTAATTTTGACAATACGAGGGTCATGTTGGAGGTAGTGCAGCAAGAAGGCGCTCATGTGTCTTGCGCAGCCATGCGGACCAAGTCCACACTGTGTTTGTGGCATAGAGGTGCTAACCGTTCTTTCTTCCTCTGACATCTCCCCCCAACCTCTTTCAACTGAAATTTGACCAAGGTCTCCCTCATCTGCTGAGTCTTCCATGTCCATGGACAGTTCGTCCTCCATTTCTTCATGTTCTCCTGCACCTTCCTCAACATTTAGCCTGCTACTATGCGCCCTTGTTGATCCCTGTCCCCCATGGTCCCATGCCTGGTGCCTTGTTGATGATGAATGTCTGGACCTTGGTGATGTTGTTGTGTCTTGCGCATATGAATCCTCCTGTAGTTCATCCCCTTCCTGTTGTCCCACCCCCTGACTCCGAATAATGTTTAGCGTGTGCTCCAGCATGTAAATGACTGGAATCGTCATGCTGATAATGGCATTGTCAGCGCTAAACATATTCGTCGCCATGTCGAAACTGTGCAGAAGGGTGCATAGGTCCTTGATCTGAGACCACTCCATCAGGGTGATCTGACCCACCTCTGCATCTCGTTGGCCCAGGCTATACGTCATGACGTATTGCACCAGGGCTCGGCGGTGCTGCCACAGTCGCTGTAACATGTGGAGAGTTGAATTCCAGCGTGTCGCCACATCGCATTTCAGGCGATGAACCGGCAGGCCGAAAGACTTCTGGAGCGATGCAAGTCGCTCAGCTGCGGCGCTTGAGCGGCGGAAGTGAGCAGACAGTTTTCGTGCCCTGTTCAGAAGGCCATCTAGGCCGGGATAGTGTGTTAAAAATTGCTGGAAGACAAGGTTCAACACGTGAGCCATACAAGGTACATGTGTCACCTTGCCCAGGCGAAGGGCCGCACCCAGGTTTGCAGCATTGTCGCACACGGCCTTACCAGGCTGCAGGTTGAGTGGAGACAACCATTTATTAAACTCGGACCGCAAAGCTGACCACAACTCCTCAGCTGTGTGACTCTTATTCCCAAGACATGTCAAGCTAAAGACCGCCTGATGCCGTTGCGCTCTGCTGCCAGCATAGTAATGAGGGGTGCGTGATTCCTTCTGCGCAGTGAGAACGCTGGTGGCCTGACCAGGCAGGCTTGGGGCGGAGGTGGAGGACCCAGATGAGGTGGAGGATGCAGAAGCAGTGTCGGAACTTGGACAGACAGAGGATTGACACACGTCGTGGGGACGGCAAGACTTGTGCAGCAGACCCTTCACCATCTATCACCATAGTTACCCAGTGCCCAGTCAGCGACATGTAACGTCCCTGTCCATGCTTACTGGTCCAAGTATCGGTGGTGAAATGCACCCGTTCACACACAGAGTTTCTCAAGGAAGCGGTGATGTTGTGTGCGACATGCTGGTGTAGCGCGGGCACACCTTTCTTAGAGAAGTAGTGGCGACTAGGCATCTGGTACTGGGGCACAGCGACAGACATAAGGTCTCTAAAATCCTGTGTGTCCACTAGGCGGAAAGGCAGCATTTCGGTAGCCAACAGCTTACAGAGGGATAGAGTCAACCTCTTAGCTTTGTCATGGGTCGCAGGAAGTGGCCTTTTATTTGACCACATCTGAGGGACAGAGATCTGGCTGCTGTGTGTAGACGGTGTTGAGTAGGGTGTCCCTGGAAAAATGCAGGTTTGTGAGGAAAGTGCAGGTGGAGACATGATGTTGCCTTCATCCAACGTTGGTGCTATCGATGTCTGAGAGGGCTGTACACACTCACTTGTTTCCCCTTCCAAACCAACTGACGACCTACCAAGCAAACTGCCTGTTGCGGTTACAGTGGTGGAAGTTGTGGGTGGAAAAACAGGTGTGACAGCTGTCCCCACAGTCCTAGAATATGACGAGCGCGCGGATGCACTGGAAGGGGCAGGCGGTGGATGGTTCGCTCCGCTAGGCCGCATTGCAGCACGGTGAGCTTCCCACCGGGACATATGATATTTATTCATGTGACGATTCATGGAAGAAGTTGTCAAACTGCTGAGGTTTTGACCTCTACTAAGAGAACCATGACAAATTTTACAGATCACATAATTTGGGCGATCTTTTTCTATGTCAAAAAAGGACCAGGCTAGGCAAGGCTTAGAGGCCATGCGACCTGCTGAGCCCCCCCGACTAGTGCTCAAAGGCAGAGTGGTGGCTGAGGATGCAGTTGTAGACGTGCTACCAGTGCTCCGACTGTGTCCAGGAAGGCGCAAGGTAACTTCGTCATCAGTTGCATCCTCCTCCACCACCTCTGTTGACCTCCTCGAGTGCCTGACTGTGGGTTGACAGTAGGTGGGATCTAGAACTTCATCATCAATTGTTGTGTTTGCACTCCCCTCCCCCTCAGACCGAGCCTCTTCTTGCCCTGACCGAATATTTAAGTTGTCATCCCAATCGGGTATCTGCGTCTCATCTTCATCAGTATGTTCCTCATTGTCTATAACCACAGGTGTTACAGTTTGTGACAAAGGGTCAACATTATGCTCAGAAACTTGGTCCTCACGGCCTGAATCAGAGTCACAAAGGTTCTGGGCATCACTGCAGACCATTTCCTGTTCTGTACTCACTGTAGCTTGGGAGCAGACCTCTGATTCCCAGGCTATAGTGTGACTGAACAGCTCTGCAGACTCAGCCATCTCAGTTCCACCATACTGTGCAGGGCTGATGGAGACTTCAGAGCTGGGAGAAAACAAGTTTGATTGGGATGACAACTCAGAGGACTGGTGTTTTTTGGATGCGGTACTTGAAGTGGCTGAGAGGGCACTTGATGGACCACTTGAGATCCATTCAAGCATTTTCCTTTTTTGGCCATCATCTACCTTTGTTCCTGTTGTTCGTGTCCGTAAAAAAGGGAGCACATTAGATTGTCCACGGTAAGTAGTAGACATCTTACTTTTGCTGGTAGATGGTCTCTCTTCAGCAGATGATAATGGAGCTTTGCCACCTTCCCCACGGACAAACCCTTTTTTTCCTTTTCCACCACGCCTCTTCCCCTTTCCACCAGCATCTGTCATTTTGCCACTCATGTTGATTGCGACAAGATTGTGCACTTAAAATGTGGTAGTAAAAATTGAGAGGTGGTGTAGATTGCAGAGGTGGTCTAGCTTTATTAACAGCAGAATAATAAAGAATAAATATCCCTGACAATGCAACTACGGCCCTTAAACTGGCAGCAGTGTTTGCTAGTATAATGGCTTAGTTATAATGAGTTGGAGTGTGCAATGCAGGCAGAGGTGCTGCAAATGTCTTTGCACTAGTGTGACTAGACAAAAGTCCAATAGCCACGTTTAGGATGCCACTAGGTACACTGTGTGTTTGCTAGTATAATGGCTTAGTTATAATGAGTTTGAGTGTGCAATGCAGGCAGAGGTGCTGCAAATGTCTTTGCACTAGTGGGACTAGACAAAAGTCCAATAGCCACGTTTAGGATGCCACTAGGTACACTGTGTGTTTGCTAGTATATTGGCTTAGTTATAATGAGTTGGAGTGTGCAATGCAGGCAGAGGTGCTGCAAATGTCTTTGCACTAGTGGGACTAGACAACAGTCCAATAGCCACGTTTAGGATGCCACTAGGTACACTGAGTGTTTGCTAGTATAATGGCTTAGTTATAATGAGTTGGAGTGTGCAATGCAGGCAGTCGTGCTGCAAATGTCTTTGCACTAGTGTGACTAGACAAAAGTCCAATAGCCACGTTTAGGATGCCACTAGGTACACTGAGTGTTTGCTAGTATAATGGCTTAGTTATAATGAGTTGGAGTGTGCAATGCAGGCAGAGGTGCTGCAAATGTCTTTGCACTAGTGTGACTAGACAAAAGTCCAATAGCCACGTTTAGGATGCCACTAGGTACACTGAGTGTTTGCTAATATAATGGCTTAGTTATAATGAGTTGGAGTGTGCAATGCAGGCAGAGGTGCTGCAAATATCTTTGCACTAGTGGGACTATAGCAAAGTCCAATAGCCACGTTTAGGATGCCACTAGGTACACTGAGTGTTTGCTAGTATAATGGCTTAGTTATAATGAGTTGGAGTGTGCAATGCAGGCAGAGGTGCTGCAAATATCTTTGCACTAGTGGGACTATAGCAAAGTCCAATAGCCACGTTTAGGATGCCACTAGGTACACTGAGTGTTTGCTAGTATAATGGCTTAGTTATAATGAGTTGGAGTGTGCAATGCAGGCAGAGGTGCTGCAAATGTCTTTGCACTAGTGTGACTAGACAAAAGTCCAATAGCCACGTTTAGGATGCCACTAGGTACACTGAGTGTTTGCTAGTATAATGGCTTAGTTATAATGAGTTGGAGTGTGCAGAGGACAGGAGGGTACAGTGCCAGGATTGTGGGGCTCTGGGTAGAGGAATGGAAGCCTGCCTTTCTATTCCCTCCTAATGGGGAAATGCAGCGACGAAATCCCTGACCTTAGCTACACAGACGCTGTCTCTGTTTTCAGGACCTGTCACCTATGGCTCTGACCCTGCCGGTACGAGCCCTTAAAAGGACTGATGGAAAGTGCTATCCCTATGCTGTCCAGCGCTGTGTATGGAGCGCATACAGCTGTATCAGCGATAGGACTCAGGAGGACGGAGCTGCGCCAGTGATGTCTGACACCAAGGACGCAGAAGGCAGATAATGGCGTCCTGGAGGAAAATGTCCGGTTTTATAATGCAGGGACATGTGACATGGACATCCTATCACACATGCCGTTGCTTTTCTGGCTAAAAGTCCACTTAGCTGTGTGTGTGTCTGGGATTGGCTGACATGCTGGCCCTCCCCACTACACGCGCGCGCTTAGGGAAGGAAGACAAGGAAAAAAAAAAAAAATGGCGATCGCCATTATCCAAACAGCAGTGATCTGAAGGCGCTGTTCCCGCACACTATACACTGAAATTTCATAATAGTGTGAGTCACAGAGTGACTTACACTATTACAGCAGAAAGCCAGCTAGGAATTAGCTGGTTTTTTTGCTGCTAGAACCGTTCTCGAACGTTTCTAGAACTATCGAGCTTTTGCAAAAAGCTCGAGTTCTAGTTCGATCTAGAACAGGCCCCAAAATCACTCGAGCCTAGAACTGGAGAACCTCGAACCTCGAACCGCGCTCAACTCTAGTAGTAAGAGAGCTGGGTTTGCCTTTGCTGAGACTGAACTCTCCATTAAAATCTCTGCTATTGATAGCACCCCTCTCACTCAGGGTGTGGTTACTTTTGTAACTCCAGAGATCTCCATTCTTGTGGGGGCTCTGCATGTAGAATCAGTGTCATTTTTTGCTCTTGAGAACCTGACAGCAGCAGTGGTATTGAGCATGCCATGGCTGCGCAAACATAACCCGGTCATAGACTGGCACCAGGGTGAGATTGTGCGCTGGAGCCCTGAGTGTCAGGAGACGTGTATGTCATTATCTGTTAACCTGACTAGAGCTGAACCTGTCCTCATACCTCATGCATTCAGGGATTTTGCTGACGTGTTCTCTGTTTCTGACTCTGAAAAATTACCTCCACACAGAGAATATGACTGCCTCATAGATTTGGTCCCCAATTCCCGACTCCCCAAGGGTAGGATTTATAATCTTTCTGGTCCAGAACGTCAGGCCATGAAAGATTATATAACAGACAGTCTGCAGAGAGGGTTTATCAGACCATCCAGGTCACCAGTCGGCGATGGATTCTTTTTCGTTGATAAGAAAGATGGTGACCTCCGACCTTGTATTGACTACCGTGAACTTAATGCCATTGCCGTAAAGAATCAGTACCCTCTGCCACTGATCCCCGATCTGTTTAACCAGCTCACAGGAGCCTGGTGGTTTACCAAGCTGGATCTCAGGGGTGCATATAACTTAATCCGCATCAGAGAAGGGGATGAGTGGAAAACAGAATTTAATACTCCAGAGGGACACTATGAGTACCTGGTAATGCCGTTTGGGTTAAGTAATGCGCCGGTGGTCTTTCATGCCTTTGTCAATGACATTTTCAGGGATATCTGTGGTCAATATGTGGTGGTCTATCTGGATGACATCCTGATTTATTCTCCTGATGCTAAGTCACATGTCAAACATGTCCGCACTGTACTCCAGCGACTCAGGGAGAACTCCCTATTTGCTAAGTATGAAAAATGTGGGTTTTTTTTGTTGATGAGGTTAATTTCCTGGGTTATATATTGTCTGCAGAAGGCTTCCGCATGGATCCCTCTAAGCTACAGCCGATTAAGGAGTGGGTACAACCCAAGTCTCTGAAAGCCTTGCAACGTTTCCTTGGGTTTGCAAATTATTATCGCAAATTTATTAGAGATTTTTCCAAGATTGCCAAACCCCTCACTGATTTGACTAAAAAGGGGGCTGATGTGGTAAATTGGAAGCCAGAGGCGAACCATGCCTTCGCTACATTGAAAGAATGTTTTTCCTCAGACCCGATTCTGGTTCAGCCTGACCTTATGCGTCCGTTTATTGTGGAAGTCGATGCATCCGAGGTTGGAGTGGGAGCGGTGCTATCCCAAGGTACTCCATCTCTCACTCAACTCCATCCTTGTGCCTTCTTTTCCCGCAAATTTTCCCCCACCGAGACAAACTATGATATTGGTAATCGTGAGCTGTTGGCCATTAAATGGGCCTTCGAGGAATGGCGCCACTTCCTCGAAGGCGCCAAACATAAGGTCACAGTCATCACAAACCATAAGAACCTCACTTATCTGGAATCTGCTAAGAGACTCAATCCTAGGCAAGCTAGGTGGGCATTGTTCTTCTCCAGATTTGATTTCATGGTGACGTTTCGGCCCGGTACCAAGAACACAAGAGCTGATGCACTTTCCCGTAGCTTCTGTCCCTCTCAGTCAGAAAACATCGAACCAGTCCCTATTTTAGGTAAGGGCATTGTTGTATCATCGGTATCCATAGATTTGATAGAACAAATCCGTGATGCCCAAGACCAGGCCCCTGAAACCACTCCTGACCGTAAACTGTTTGTCGCTTCCCCACTTCGTTTACGGGTACTCCAAGAGTCCCATAATTCTGTCCTTGCAGGTCACCCTGGTATAGGCAATACCCTCCGACTTGTAATTACTAGCTTTTGGTGGCCAACCATAGCAAAGGACTGTAAGGAATACGTACTGGCCTGTGAAACTTGTGCTCGAGCCAAGACACCCCGTACCCGTCCCGCTAGGTTTCTCCAGTATCTACCTATTCCAGAAAGTCCTTGGACCCACCTCTCCATGGACTTCATCACTGACCTTCCACCCTCAGAAGGGAAGACTTGTATCTGGGTAGTATTGGATAGATTCAGCAAACAGTGTCATTTTGTTCCATTGTCCGGTTTACCTAATTCTGAAACGCTTAGCAGGTTGTTCATTAGGCATATTGTGCGGTTACACGGGGTTCCTGAAAATATTGTTTCTGACAGAGGAACGCAGATGGTCTCGAAATTCTGGAGGGCTTTTTGTAAAAAGATTAATATAGAGTTATCTTTTTCTTCCGCCTACCACCCAGAGACCAATAGTCAGACTGAACGTACTAATCAAACATTAGAACAGTATCTCCGGTGTTATGTGTCTGATCATCAGTCTGAGTGGGTGGAATATCTGCCGCTAGCTGAGTTTTCCATTAATAACCAGTATCAGGAGTCTATCCAGACTACCCCGTTTTTCTGCAATTTCGGGTTGCATCCACGTTTTGGGTCCTTTTCTTCCGCTATGGTGGATACTCCTGAGGCTGAAAGCACTGTGAACAAACTGAAGGCTATCTGGTCTGAGGTGAAAGAGAACTTGAAGAGGGCACAGGGTGGTCAAGCCTCAGCTGATAATAAGAGGCGTTCCAAGGGCCCAAGCCTTGGACTTAGGGATAAGGTTGTCCATCCGTCATATTAAGCTCAAGGTTCCTTCTGCTAAGCTGGGTCCCAGATTTATTGGACCTTACGAGATAGTTGAGGTCATCAATCCCACAGCTTTCCGCCTGAACCTCCCTCAGTCCTTCAAGATATCGAACGTGTTCCACAAATCCCTCCTCAAGTTGTATCGTATTCCCATTCATCCAGTCAGGCCCCTTCTCTCCTCCTGTTTTGGTCAAGGGTAACCTGGAGTATGAAGTACAGAGAATCCTTTAGTCCCGTATTGTTAGAGGGGCAGTGCAGTATCTTGTACATTGGAAGGGTTATGGCCCGAAGGAGCGGTCATGGGTCTCAGCAAGTGAGGTCCACACTAAAGGTCTTGTCGGGCGATTTCACCTCCAGTTCCCTGACAAGCCAGGTTTTGAGGGTCCGGTGGCCCCTCGTGGAGGGAGGGTGCTGCCACCAGATGACAAAAATGTCATCAATGAAGCGGAGCCAGCACTGCACATGGGAGCTTGGGAGCTAGCCGGCACGCCGTCGCCGAAAACCTCCCTCTCCCAGTAACCTAGGAAGAGGTTTGCGTACGACGGCGCGCAAGCCGCCCCCATCACAGTGCCGCGCCGCTGGAGGAAGAACCGCTCACCGAAAGTGAAGGCATTGTGCATCAGTACGAACTCCAACAATTCCAGAATCAGGTGTTGTAATGGTGGTGCCCAGTTGCTCATACCCAAGAAATACTCTACTGCCTGCAGGCCATGTTCATGACAGATGTTTGTATATAAGGTCTCAACATCCAGAGCCGCCAGCAGCATCCCACGCTCAACCGTCAAGCCATTTATCCTCCTAAGGACGTCCGAGGTGTCTCTAACATGGGAGGGCAGCGTCTCAACAAGAGGTTGGAGATAGAAATCAATAAATTTGCATACTGCATACTTAACTGGACTTTTTTGTGTCCTCTTCTTTCTACAGTTTTTTCATTTTTGTGCTTCTGGTGGATATTCTCCTATGTCACTAACCTGGTGGTTCTACTGCATTGGATTAGGAGCCGGGAAGGAATACAATATACTGTAAACATCCATATGTGATTACCAATTGGACTTTGTCTTGCTGACTACTGTGTTGCTATATTTGATACTGTTCTATCGTACAGATAATGTAATACTTCTTAATGTATATCACTCAGGATGTTATTATGATGTTATTATATGCATCTCCGCCCTCCTACAGTGCTATGTATTTATTGTAACTTATAATATGACTTGCCCTTTCTTCTGCCAAAAGTGGACATGGCGTTTGCAGTTTCATTTCCTGATCGCGGTTCTGCGCATGCGCAGTGTGCGCGGCTCTCCCTGAAGTGTCTCCTGGGTAATATTGACGTCATCAAAGGGGTTTTCCCTAGCCCAGGTGACGCTGGAGTAGCCGCCCACGCTAGCTCAGCGTGTCTTAGCACTCTGGAGCTGCGACAGGTGCTGCAAATGATTTGATATACACTAGTGTATAAAACCTACCATTCTCTTTCTTTGTCCACGGTCCCCCAAGGAAGTCATCACGAAACACGTGTTGGGACTGCTCCCCATGTGTGTCTGCATGTGAGTGTCCACATAAGGTAAACTCCCTGTTTGGTTATGTGTTGTGGTAATGTGCTTGCGGTTCTCCTATGGATTATTACTCTATCCTTGATACTTTGAGCCTTTGTCTTGCCTATCATTAAAACCACTTACACTGACCCTACTAAGGAGTAAACATACCTGTTTGTTAGCCTTGCTATATCCATGCAGCCCCACATGGGGATTTTTTGCTCGTCACTCTGTGTCATACAACCTTTGTACGTCTCATGATGTTTTTTATATCCCATTCCCATGTAAAACTTATATGCCTGACCCAATAAAGTAAAAAAGTTTTTTTATGTGCAGTTATGTGCGTTTGTATTGGTGGTTCTTGGGCCATGGGATATGATTTAATATGAGGCAAATTTAAAGACTTCGTTTTCTTCCCTTTTTAATATGCTCTTTGAAGTTGTTGCCTCTTACTCTATTAGGTCCTTTATGACTGTCTTGGTTGTTGCTAAACACATTTATAGGTATTGCTAATTAGTCAAAAGTGGCCTATAAAGTGTTAAAGGAAGTAGGTAAAAAGTGGTTCTTTAAAATTTTAATTGCCTACTGAAAATTACGTAAACATATTTATAGGTAATGCTAAATAGCAGTGCATGGCCTAAAAAGTTGCTAGGGAAGTATGTAAAAAGTGTTTTTTGCCAATTTTAATTGCGTGAGGAAAATTACGCAAACAGAGTTTTAGGTATTGTTAGATGAGTGTGGCAGAAAACTTTGCTAAAGAAGTATCTAAAAAATGGTTCTTGTCAATTTGTTTTGCCTGCTGAAAATTACGCAAATAAATATAAAGGTATTGCTAGTTAGCAGTGCGTGGCCTAAACAGTTGCTTGGAAAGTATGTAAAATTATTTCTTGCCAATTTGAATTACCTGCTAAAAATTACATAAACACATGTATAGGGATTGCTAGTTAGTCGTGCTTGATCAACAACATTGCAAAGGAAGTATTAAAAAGTATTTCTTGACAATTTATTTGCCTGCTAAAAATTACGCAAAAACATTTATAGGTATTGCTAGTTTGCAATGCGTGACCAAAAACCTTTGCAGGGAAGTATGTAAAATGTGAGTCTTGCCAATTTTAATTGCATGCTCAAAATTATGCAAACACATTTAAAGGTACTGCTAGGTAGCCGTGCATTGCTTAAAAATTTGCTAGGGAAGTATTTAAAAGTGGTTCTTGCCAATTTTAATTACCTGCTCAAAATTACGCAAAAAAATGTATAGGTATTGCTAGTTAGCAGTGCGTGGCCTAAACAGATGCTTGGGAAGTATTTCAAAAGTATTTCTTGCCAAGTTTAATTGCCTGCTCAAAATTACGTAAACACATGTATAGGTATTGCTAGTTAGTCGTGCGCGACATATAAAGTTGCAAGAGAAGTATTAAAAAGTATTTCTTGCCAATTTTAGTTGCCTGCTGAAAATTACGCAAATAGAGATATAGGTATTGCTAAATGAGCATGGCCTAAAAAGTTGCTGGGAAGTATGTTGGACAATGTGCTTTCCTGGTTCTCATTCTATCTTTCTGGCCACTTATTCAATGTATCATTTGCTGGCTCCACATCTTCTCATCTTCCTCTCACTGTTGGGGTCCCTCAAGGCTCAGTCCTCGGCCCTCTTCTTTTCTCCCTCTACACTGCCCCAATTGGACAGACCATCAGTAGATTTGGCTTCCAGTACCATCTATATGCTGATGACACTCAACTATACACCTCATCCCCTGAGCTCACCCCCGCTGTACTACAGAACACCAGTGACTGCCTGACTGCAGTTTCCAACATCATGTCTGCTCTCTATCTGAAACTTAACATTTCCAAAACTGAACTTCTTCTATTCCTTCCGTCTTCTAACCTTCCTAAAACCGACATATCCCTCTCTGTGTGTGGCATTACTATAACTCCTAGGCAGCAGGCTCGCTGTCTGGGTGTTATATTTGACACCGGTCTCTCCTTCACCTCCTATATACAATCTCTTGCCCACTCTTGTCGCTTGCACCTCAAGAACATCTCTAGAATCCGCCCCTTTCTCACAACAGAAATGACAAAAACCCTCACCGTGGCCCTGATCCACTCCCGCCTCCACTACTGTAACTCTCTATTAATTGGTCTCCCCCTAACTAGACCCTCTCTTCTACAGTCCATCCTTAATGCAAAAGCCATTGAACTGGCTACCCATATATCACAGGATCCAATTCAAATTGCTTGTTCTCTCCTACAAAGCTCTCCACAGTGCGGCACCCCCCTACCTCTCCACCATCCTCTCTGTCTATCACCCTACCCTTTCCCTACACTCTGCAAATGACTTTCGACTAACATCCACACTAATCCAAACTTCCCACTCCCAGATCCAAGACTTCTCCTGAGTTGCACCAATCCTCTGGAATGCTCTACCCCAAGAAGCTAGGAAGAATCACAACTTACTCAGCTTCAGACGCTCCCTAAAAATGCATCTTTTTATGGTGGCCTATCACATTCCCAAGCCAAATTAAATTGACATAGTCCCTCCACAACCCCTCAGAACATAACTCCACATCAAACAGCACAGCACACAAATGCATCCCAAGGTTCTGGCTGACTGATAAAGGATGGATAGTAGAGTTGAGCGTGGTTCGACGTTCGCCAGTTCGAGTGATTTTGGGGGGTGTTCTAGGTAGAACTAGAACTCGAGCTTTTTGCTAAAAGCTCGACAGTTCGAGTTACATTCGAGAATGGTTCGATCAGCAAAAGCAGGGCTTTTTACAGCTACAGTGTACAGGGAGCCATCGCTGGCAGCCTGTGGTAAGCTGGTAACCAAGATAAACATCGGGTATCCAAGCAAAGCGCTTTGGTTAGTAACGATATTTACCCTGGTTACGTGTGCAGGGAGCCGACACTTCCCCGCTCAGCTCCGCCCCCTCCTGAACTCGGCATATACACACACACACACTCACACTCACCTGTCCCCAGCCATGCAGTCCCCGATACTGACGTCCTCAGCGCCACATGGCCCCGCTAGGCTCCACCCACTTTGCACTCCGCCGCCCGGCAAACACATGGCCCCACTAGGATCCGCCCACCTCGCACCCGCACACATGGCCCCGCTCAGCTCCGCCCACCTTGCACCCGCACACATTACTCCGCTAGGCTACGCCCACCTCCCACCCGCACACATGGCCCTGCTCAGCTCCGCCTACCTCGTACCCGCACACATGGCCCCGCTAGGCTCCGCCCACCTCGCACCCGCACACATGGCCCCGCTCAGCTCCGCCCACCTCGCACCCGCACACATTACCCTGCTAGGCTCCGCCCACCTCACACCCGCACACATGGCCCCGCTCAGCTCCGCCCACCTCGCACCCGCACACATGGCCCCGCTCAGCTCCGCCCACCTCGTACCCGCACACATGGCCCCACTCAGCTCCGCCCACCTCGCACCCACACACATGGCCCCGCTCAGCTCCGCCCACCTTGTACCGCACACATGGCCTCGCTAGGCTCTGCCCACCTCGCACCCGCACACATGGCCCCGCTCAGCTCTGCCCACCTTTCACCCGCACACATGGCCCCGCTCAGCATCACCCACCTCGCACCCGCACAAATAGCCCCACTCAGCTCCGCCCACCTTGTACCCGCACACATGGCCCCGCTAGGCTCTGCCCACATCGCACCCGCACACATGGCATCGCTCAGCTCCGCCCACCTCGCACCTGCACACATGGCCCCGCTCAGCTCCGCCCACCTCGCACCCACACACTTGGCCCCGCTCACCTCCGCCCACCTCGCACCCACACACATTGCCCTGCTCAGGTCCGCCCACCTCGTACCCGCACACATTACCCCGCTAGGCTCCGCCCACCTTGCACCTGCACACATGGCCCCGCTCAGCTCTGCCCACCTCATACCCGCACACATGGGCCCGCTAGGCTCCGCCCACCTCGCACCCACACACATTACTCCGCTAGGCTCCGCCCACCTCGCACCCGCACACATGGCCCCGCTCAGCTCCACCCACCTCATACCCGCACACATGGCCCCGCTCAGCTCCGCACACCTCACACCCGCACACATTACCCTGCTTAGCTCCTCCCACCTCTCACTCCGCACACATGGCCCCGCTTGGCTTACCTGCGGTGATGAAGTCCTGCCCTCCCGACCTAAGCGCTGTCACTGTCCTCCATGGCCGCCGCTTCACATTTTCTCTAGCTGCGGAGCTGAGACTGTCCCTAGCGGTGACGTCACAGGTATCGCGATACTTGGCTGTGAACGCGGCGGGCATAGAAGTCATTGACAGGTTTGCTGTCAGCAGTGCAGGAGATCGTCACCGCAGGTAATGTACCTCACTGACAGCAGCACTTGTCATGCCCTGCAGTGACCTGGGCTGACCTATTGATGTCAGCTCAGGTCACTGCATTGCTCTCCCAGCCAATAGGGAACATTCTGTTCTTCATTGACTGGGACAGTGACTATGGTATGGATCGTCATGGGAACCCCTTGGATAACAGCAGACCTAGATTTGTTTTTCTTTCTAATAAATTGGTAAAAGAGGGAATGTTTTGAGGAGTGTGTTTTCCAATAAAAATGTGTTTGTCGTCTATTTTTTTTATTACTGACTGGGTTGGTGATGTCAGGTATCTGATACACGCCTGACATCACTAACCCCAGGGCTTGATGCCAGGTGACATTGCACATCTGGTATTAACCCCCTATATTACCCCATTTGCCACCGCACCAGGGCAATGGGATGAGCTGGAGTGAAGCACCAGGATTAGCGCATCTAATGGATGCGACACTTCTGGGGCGGCTGCGGCCTGCTATTTTTTTATGCTGGGGAGAGTCAAATAACCATGGACCTCCCTAGTCTGAGAATATCAGACCCCAGCTGTCCGCTTTACCTTGGCTGGTGATCCAATTTTTTTTTTTAATTATTTATTTAATTTAAAATAACAGCGTGGGGTGCCCTCAGTTTTGGATTACCAGCCAATGTGAAGCTGCCAGCTGTGGTCTGCAGGCTGCAGCCGTCTGCTTTACCCTAGCTGGCTATCAAAAATAGGGGGAACCCCACGTCATTTTTTTTTTATATGTATTTTTTTTTTTGGCTAAATACAAGGCTAAGCACCCCTTAGTGTCACATGAAAGGCACCAAAGGGTGCAAAATTACAAAATGCAGGAGAGTGGGACATTATGTGTCTTTCTGCCATTATAATGACAGAAAAGACTGATATGAAGTGCACAAGCACAGGAAAATCACCAGAGTGCTCTACGCTGTGAAAAGCAGTAGAAAATGGCACTGGAGTGAACATGTGACCGCCTCATATAGGTTGAAGCTATGGATCCTGGGTAAACTTATGTATTTTCCCTCCTTCAGTTTTTTTGCAGTACGCAAAAAAACGGAAGGCACACAGATGACAAATGGATGACATACGGAACGTAAACGGATGCAACACGGATGCACCCGTGAAAAAAAGGACCGTTTTTTGCGGACCGCAAAAACGGATCGGTCGTGTGAATGTAGCCTTATTCTGATCTGCTGTTTATAAACAGCAGGCAGAAATAAGTGAATAGTGCCCCCCAGCGTCAGAAAATCTCCGGGGTTTCAGGGGGTAGCTGAGACCCTGGAGATCATGATTCAGGCCATTTTTTCCGGTCCCCGCTCACGTGATCACCGGTATACACCGTATACCGGTGATCACGTTACAGTAAATCACAGCGCCGTTAAAAAATTATTTATCTCCCATTTGGCATGAACAAACATGTCAGATGGGAGATAAATCTCCTCACCGGTCCTCTGGTGTTGCCAAAGTGCCCCCCTCCCGGAAATCCAAGATGGCCGTGCGCACAGCAGCGCACTGGCCGCATTCACCCTACTCCTCTGATTTCTGTCGCATGTGCCATGACACATGCGACAGTAAATTCCTCCCCAGGCCCTGCCAGGTCACCCCTCTATAACCTCACCGGTGTTCCCCGGTGTCCCACGGTACCTGTGCAGCGTTGATCCCCCGCGGCCCCCTCCTTCACAATAGACACTGCCGCATGCACAGAGCGGCTGTCAGCTCAGCTTCCTGTGTTCAGACACAGTGAGTGGCGGTAACCATGCATCTGTAAGCTACTGCAATGTCCTGCTCATGAAGTAAGGAACATAGTTGATCAGGAGAGCTATACTACATTTCCAAATGGAGGTATTGGATTTTATAGTTGCCTTGCTGAAACTACCAAACATGAGAGTCCGTTATACGCCACAAGAAAACACGTTTAAATAGCGAGCTCTGTTGTTTAGTATTTATTCAGCTGGATAACTGGACTTAAAGGGGTAGTCCATCTCCAAGATTCTATCCCCAATATATAGTAGGTGGAATAGTAATAATATCAGCAAATACCAATATTTCGAAATGTAGAATAGTTCTCCTGATTAGGCATGCCTTTACCTCGTGAGCAGGGCATTGCAGCTTTGGTAGCAACAGTTACGACATGGACTCTGCTGCTGTGGACCCGGGGAGAGTGGGTGCAGATTCATTGCACCCACACTCCTCACATGGAGGGTCTGCACTCCTAGCAAATGAGGGATACGTTCCCTGAGCGCGTCCCCCCATATTCTAGAAGGTCCAGAGTCATCGTGGGACCCCCTTATTTGTTTTCCTTACAATAAATTGGTGAAAGAGGGAATGTTTTGGGAGTGTTTTTTCAAATAATTTTTTTTTCTTTATTTTTTTTGTTAGTACTGACAGTTTGTGATGTCAGGTATCTGATAGACGCCATGACATCACAAACTGCTGGGCTTGATGTCAGGTGACTTTACAGCTAGTATCAACCCCATTTATTACCCCATTTGCCACTGCACCAGGGCATGGGATGAGCTGAGGTGAAGCGCCAGGATTGGCGCATCTAGTGGATGCGCCACTTCTGGGGCGCCTGCGGCCTGCTATTTTTAGGCTGTGAAGGGCCAATAACTATGGACCTTCCCACCCTGAGAATACCAGACCACAGCTGTCCGCTTTACCTTGGCTGGTAATCCAATATGGGGGGACCCTACTTTTTTTTTTTGTAATTATTAATATTTATAAAATAATTATAAAAAAAGAGCCTGGAGTGACCTCTACATTGGATCCCCAACCACGGTAAAGCTGCCAGCTATGGTTTTCAGGCTACAGCATTCTGCTTTACCCTAGCTGGCTATCAAAAATGGGGGGGCCCAACATCATTTTTTTTGAACTATTTTTTTAAATAAAAAAAAGCACATTTGGACAAGTCAGGTACATTTTGGAAGAAGGTTCTGTGGACTGATGAAACAAAGATTGAGTTGTTTGGTCATACAAAAAGGCGTTATGCATGGAGGCAAAAAAACACGGCATTCCAAGAAAAGCACTTGCTACCCACAGTAAAATTTGGTGGAGGTTGCATCCTGCTTTGGGGCTGTGTGGCCAATGCCGGCACCGGGAATCTTGTTAAAGTTGAGGGTCGCATGGATTCAACTCAGTATCAGCAGATTCTTGACAATAATGTGCAAGGAGCAGTGACGAAGTTGAAGTTATGCAGGGGATGGATATTTCAGCAAGACAATGATCCAAAACACCGCTCCAAATCTACTCAGGCATTCATGCAGAGGAACAATTACAATGTTCTGGAATGGCCATCCCAGTCCCCAGACCTGAATATCATTGAAAATCTGTGGGATGATTTGAAGCGTGCTGTCCATGCTCAGCGACCATCAAACTTAACTGAACTGTAATTGTTTTGTAAACAGGAATGGTCAAATATACCTTCATATAGGATCCAGGAACTCATTAAAAGCTACAGGAAGCGACTAGAGGCTGTTATTTTTGCAAAAGGAGGATCTACAAAATATTAATGTCACTATTATGTTGAGGTGCCCATACTTTTGCACCGGTCAAATTTTGTTTAAATGCGGATTGCACATTTTCTGTTAGTACAATAAACCTCATTTTAATCTAGAAATATTACTGAGTCCATCAGTTATTAGATATATGAAACTGAAATAGCTGTTGCAAAAACCCAAATTGTAAAGAAAAAAGGTTAACATTAGTAGGGGTGCCCAAACTTTTTCATATGACTGTAGTTGTCTGCTTTATCTGCGCTGAGAATCAAAAATACCGTGGAGCGCTACGTCATTTTTTTTTAAAGATTTCTTTTTACAGCACTGTGATGTCTAGCAATCAAAATACAGGGAACCCCATTTTGTTTTTAGTTATTTAAATAAATAATTAAAAAAATATATCTGGGTTCCCGCTGCATTTTTTTGTATTGCTAGCTAAGGGTAATCCAAGCAGCTACTGGCTGCTAACCCCCACTGCTTGGTGTTACCTTCACTGGCAATGGAAAATCCAGGGAAGCATTTTTTATTTTTTTTGCCAAAAAACTACAAAAAAATGACAAGAGCTTCGCCATATTTTTGTATTCTAGCCAGGTACAACAGGCAGGTACGGGCTGCCTCCAACCCCCAGCTGCCTATTTGTACCTCGCTGGGAACTAAAAATATAGGGAAGCCCTTTTTTTAATTATTTCATGAATTTCATGAAATAATTAAAAAAAAAAAAGACGTAGGCTTCGCCCCATTTTTGTGTCCAGCCGGGTACAACTAGGCAGCTGGGGATTGGATCCGCAGCACAGGTTAGCCCGAGCTTTCTGGGCCCCTTTGCTGCGAATTGCAGTCCGCAGACGCCCCTGAAAATGGCGCTCTCATAGAAGCGCCATCTGGCGCTGTATCCAACTCTTCCAGCTGCCCTGATGCCGGTGGCTCGCTGGGTAATAATTATTTCAGTTGATAATATACAGCTAGGCCTAACCCCATTATTACCCAGCGAACCACCCGTCACCAGGGCAGCTGGAGGAGTTGGATACAGCGCCAGAAGATGGCGCTTCTATGAAAGCGACATTTTCTGGGGCGGCTGCGGGCTGCAATTCGCAGCAGAGGGGCCCAGAAAGCTAAGGCCAACCTGTGCTGTGGATTCCAATCCCCAGCTGCCTAGTTGTACCTGGCTGGACACGAAAATATGGCGAATCCCACGTCATTTGTTTTTTAATTATTTCTCGAAATTCATGAAATAATAAAAAAAGGGCTTCCCTATATTTTTGGTTCCCAGCCGGGTACAAATAGGCAGCTGGGGGTTGGGGGCAGCCCGTAGCTGCCTGCTGTACCTGGCTAGCATACAAAAATATGGCAAAGCCCACATAATTTTTTTAGGGGGCAAAAAACTCCTGCATACAGTCCTGGATGGAGTATGCTGAGCCTTGTAGTTCTGCAGTTGCTGTTTTTCTGTATGGAGGAGAGCAGACAGCAGCTGCAGAACTACAAGGCTCAGCATACTCCATCCAGGACTGTATGCAGGAGTTTTTTGCCCACCAAAAAAATTACGTGGGCTTTGCCATATTTTTGTATGCTAGCCGGGTACAGCAAGCACGTATGGGCTGCCCTCTACCCCCCAGCTGCCCATTTGTACCCTGTTGTGAATGTTAGTTATGTCTTGGCTGCTGGGAGGCTCCCTCTGGTGGCCAGGAAGGGTTTGGACATTGACCAGGTGGGTTGTGCAGTGGGTGTTTCCTTTCCTAACTCTCTGCTTATTTAAGTCCTGGTCTGATTGCAGGCTGTTGCCAGCTGTCAGTTGTTCTTGGTATCTCCAGCCTGCTTAATCCTGCTCTACATTTCATCCACTCCAGATAAGTTCTTGCTCTTTATTTATTGCCTGGTTCTTTTGCTTATCTGGGTTTGTCCTTTGTTGTGGTTGGTTTCAGTTTATTTCCTTCCAGGGATTTTCCCCCTCAGTGGATTGTTGAGGAACTCCCTGCAGTTCTGTGTGGAGTTTAGCTCCTTTGAGTCCATGTGTTTATGGCTTGTTGAATTTGTTATAATTCTTGTTTTCTGTTCATTGGTATGACAAGGGCACCTGGTATAGGACGGAGTTCAGATCGAGCGATCTGAGGGCCTTTTTGTACTATCAGGAAGTTGGTATTTTGCAGGGTTTTTCTCTGGCTACCATCAGTCCCTTTCCTGTCCTTTCCTATTTTAGTCAGTGGTGGCCTCACCTTTTGCTAATCCTGTCATCTACCTGTGTATTGTGTTTTTCCTATATCACCGCAGTCTTTGAATGTGGGGGGCTTGCTACTCTTGTCTATTTTCTGAGGCAGAGAGTTATTCATCTTTCCTACCTTTAGGATAGTTAGTTCTCCGGCTGGGTTCGCGGTGCAAAGGATGTTAGTTCACCCCTCGGCTACTTCTAGTTGTGTTGGTTAGTAAGGGGATGGCGGCCAGATTAGTTGCCAAGGCTCTTGTCACCTTTTTGCCAATGATTTGTGGTGATCTTCCATGGTTCCGGATCATAACAGTATCCGGCTGGGAACCAAAAATATAGGGAAGCCCGTTTTTTTTAATTATTTCACTTATTTCATGAAATAATTAAAAAACAAATGATGTGGACTTCACCCCATTTTTGTGTACAGCCAGGTACAACTAGGCAGCTGGGGATTGGAATCCGCAGCACAGGTTGGCCCGAGGTTTCTGGGTGCCTCTGCTGCGAATTGCAATCCGCAGCCGCCCCAGAAAATGGCGCTTTCATAGAAGCGCCATCATCTGGCGCTGTATCCAACTCTTCCAACAGCCCTGGAGCCGGGTGGCTTGTTGGGTAATCATGAGTTAATACTAGCTTTGTTTTACTAGCTAGTATTAAGTCAGAGATTCTTAATGTCAGGTAAGTTTGACCCAGCCATTAAGAATCTCCAATAAAGGGTTAAAAAAAGACACCACACAGAGAAAAAATACTTTAATAGAAATAAATACACGGACACACTTAGAGACTCCATGTTTATTACTCCCTCTCACCCCTCCACGATCCCTGCTCTTCTGTCTTTCTCCTTCAGCCCATTTAGCTCTGCTCCATGAGACAGCACAGCATGGGAGAAAGATGCTGCTGCTCCCCATGCAGTCTTCACTCCGTGAGTGATCAGTGCTGCTGGCTGTTAGCGGTAAAGTTACCGCTGACAGACGGGTTGCCATAGCAACGGTGCTCCGATCATGTGATTCCCGGTGCCGCTGTTAGCGGTGAAGTCAACGCTAACGGGCGCATTGCTATGGCAACGGTGAGCTCCATTATTGACCGGCTGTGGCACCCGGTCCCTAACGGAACGGGGAAGCAGAACGGGGAGTCAACCGTGTGCCAGAGCATGTCACCGGTACACGGCGATACACAAACGTGCACCGTGTACCAGAGAGATGCAATGACAGGACCTAGCATGACGTCAAAGCCATGTGACCAGTCTGTAGCCAATGAGATAATAGACACGGGACTGATCAGATGGCTATTTTGACATCACGACGAAAGGTCCTGTCATCGGTGCTGGTTCCCAGAGGATGCAGCGATCATTGGGAGGAATAGCAACAGGAGACAGAGTGCAGGATGCATCGCGGGTACCGGTAAGTGTTATGGCAATGTTTTATTAACTGTATGTGTACATTTATAATGTGTTTTTATGTGTTTGTGATTGCCTTCCATTATTTCCTATGGGGTTCGAGTGGTTCGTCGAACCAAACTCGAACGCGACCTCCGTTCGACGAACCAAGCTCGAGCCGAACCGCGACCGGTTTGCTCATCTCTAATGGATGGATAAAGGAATCTATCTATTTCCTTGCGATGGCTGGATTGTCATTGTAAATAAGCACTTGTACCTTGTCACCCCCCCATCTCATTATAGATCATGAACTCTAACGAGCAGGGTTGTCTCTTTTCTTTTTATATACTCTAATTATTGTATTTTTTATAACTGTTACTTGTTTATATATGAACCTCCTGAATTGAAAGGAAAAAAAATTGCAGAATATGTTGGCACTAAAGTAATAAAGATTTATTATTATATTATTATTATTTAAGTATTTCTTTCCAATTTTAATTGCCTGCTCAAAATTACACAAACACATTTATAAGTATTGCTAGTTAGTCATAAGTGGCCTATAAAGTGTCAAAGGAAGTAGGTAAAAAGTGGTTCTTTAAAATTTTAATTGCCTACTGAAAATTACGTAAACATATTTATAGGTAACTAGCTGTACTACCCGGCTTCGCCCGGGTTAATAACTGCTGTTAACAAAATAGAATGTATTACCAAAAATGTATTCTGCACACAAAAGCCACAAAACAAATAGATATAAATGTAATTATAATGTCTGTCTCCCCCTCTGTATATATCTCTGTCTTTCTCTATCTCTGTCTGTCTGTCTCTTTCCCTGTCTGTCTCTGACCGTCTCTGTCTCTTTCTCCGTCTGTCTCAATCTCTTTCCCTGTCTGTCTATCTATCTCTTTCACTGTCTGTCTATCTATCTCTGTCACTTTCCCTGTCTGTCTCTTTCCCTGTCTGTCTGTTTCCCTGTGTCTCTCTGTCTCTTTGTCTGTCTCTTTACCTGTCTTTGTCTCTTAACCTGTCTGTCTCTTTCCCTGTCTGTCTCTTTCCCTGTCAGTCTGTCTCTTTGTCTGTGTCTGTCTCTTTGTGTCTGTCTCTTACCCTGTCTATGTCTGTTTATTACCCTGTCTGTGTCTGCCTCTTTCCCTGTCTGTGTCTGTCTTTTTCCCTGGCTGCATTGTGACACGCCAACATTCCATATAAGGACGTTGCTGTACATTCTTCTGACGTTCTGGCTGCACTGTGGCTCCAAGCTCCATTCGCTTTAATTGAAGCAGTTTTTTTGGTGAATAATTGTAAAGAGCGGGGTTAAAACTTCCCCTCAAAACATAGCCTATGACGCTGTCGGGGTCCAGAAGTGTGAGTGTGCAAAATTTTGTGGCTGTAGCTGCGACGGTGCAGATGCCAATCCCGGACATACACACACACACACACACACACACACACACACACACACACACACACACACACACACACACACACACATTCAGCTTTATATATTAGATGCTAAATAGCAGTGCATGGCCTAAAAAGTTGCTAGGGAAGTATGTAAAATGTGTTTTTTGCCAATTTTAATTGCGTGAGGAAAATTATGCAAACATAGTTTTAGGTATTGTTAGTTAGCTGAGTGTGGCTTAAAACTTTGCTAGGGAAGTATCTAAAAAATGGTTCTTGTCAATTTTATTTGCCTGCTGAAATTTATGTAAATAAATATAAAGGTATTGCTAGTTAGCAGTGCGTGGCGTAAACAGTTGCTTGGAAAGTATGTAAAATTATTTCTTGCCAATTTGAATTACCTGCTAAAAATTACGTAAACACATGTATAGGTATTGCTAGTTAGTCGTGCGTGACCATGAAAGTTGCAAGGGAAGTATTAAAAAGTATTTCTTGACAATTTTTGTTGCCTGCTTAAAGTTACTTAAACACATGTATAGGTATTGCTAGTTAGTCGTGCTTGATCAACAACATTGCAAGGGAAGTATTAAAAAGTATTTCTTGACAATTTTAGTTGCCTGCTAAAAATTACGCAAACACATTTATAGGTATTGCTAGTTAGCAATGCGTGACCAAAAACCTTCCCAGGGAAGTATGTAAAATGTGAGTCTTGCCAATTTTAATTGCATGGTCAAAATTACGCAAACACATTTATAGGTACTCCTAGTTAGCCATGCATGGCTTAAAAGTTTGCTAGGGAAGTATCTAAAAGTGGTTCTTGCCAATTTTAGTTACCTGCTCAAAATTACGCAAATAAATGTATAGGTATTGCTAGTTAGCAGTGCGTAGCCTAAACAGATGCTTGGGAAGTATTTCAAAAGTATTTTTTGCCAATTTTAATTGCCTGCTCAAAATTACGTAAACACATGTATAGGTATTGCTTGTTAGTCGTGTGCGATATATAAAGTTGCAAGGGAAGTATTAAAAAGTATTTCTTGCCAATTTTAGTTGCCTGCTAAAAATTACGCAAACACATTCATGGGTATTGCTAGTTAGATATGCGTGACCAAAAACCTTGCCAGGGAAGTATGTAAAATGTGAGTCTTGCCAATTTTAATTGCCTGCTCAAAATTACGCAAACACATTTATAGGTATTGCTAGTTAGCTATGCATGGCTTAAAAATTTGCTAGGGAAGTATGTAAAAAGTGGTTCTTGCAAATTTTAATTTCCTGTTTAAAATGATGCAAACACATTTATATGTAATGCTAATTAGTAGTGTATGGCCTAAAAAGTTGCTAAGGAACTATAGAGAAAGTGGTCCTTGCCAATTTTAGTTGCCTGCTAAAAATTACGCAAACACATTTATAGGTATTGCTAGTTAGCAATGCGTGACCAAAAACCTTCCCAGGGAAGTATGTAAAATGTGAGTCTTGCCAATTTTAATTGCATGGTCAAAATTACGCAAACACATTTATAGGTACTCCTAGTTAGCCATGCATGGCTTAAAAGTTTGCTAGGGAAGTATCTAAAAGTGGTTCTTGCCAATTTTAGTTACCTGCTCAAAATTACGCAAATAAATCTATAGGTATTGCTAGTTAGCAGTGCGTAGCCTAAACAGATGCTTGGGAAGTATTTCAAAAGTATTTCTTGCCAATTTTAATTGCCTGCTCAAAATTACGTAAACACATGTATAGGTATTGCTTGTTAGTCGTGTGCGATATATAAAGTTGGAAGGGAAGTATTAAAAAGTATTTCTTGCCAATTTTAGTTGCCTGCTAAAAATTACGCAAACACATTCATGGGTATTGCTAGTTAGATATGCGTGACCAAAAACCTTGCCAGGGAAGTATGTAAAATGTGAGTCTTGCCAATTTTAATTGCCTGCTCAAAATTACGCAAACACATTTATAGGTATTGCTAGTTAGCTATGCATGGCTTAAAAATTTGCTAGGGAAGTATGTAAAAAGTGGTTCTTGCAAATTTTAATTTCCTGTTTAAAATGATGCAAACACATTTATATGTAATGCTAATTAGTAGTGTATGGCCTAAAAAGTTGCTAAGGAACTATAGAGAAAGTGGTCCTTGCCAATTTTAATTGCCTGCTCAAAATTACGTAAACATATTTTTAGGTATTGCTAGTTAGTCGTGCGTTACCTATAAAGTTGCAAGGGAAGAATTCAAAAAGTATTTCTAGCCAATTTTAATTTCCTGTTAAAAATTACGCAATCATAATTATAGGTACTACTAGATAGCGTTGCGTGGCATAAAAAGTCGTTAGGCAAGTATCTAAAAAGTGGTTCTTGACAATTTTTATTGCCTGCTCAAAATTACACAAACATTTATAGGTATTGCGAGTTAGCAGTGTGTGGCCTCAAAAGTTGCTAGGGAAGTATGTAAAAAGTGGTATTGCCAATTGCAATTGCCTGTTCCGAATTACGCAAACACATTTTTAGGTATTGTTAGTGAGCTGAGCATGGCTTAAAACATTGCTAGGGAAATATCTAAAAAATAGTTCTTGTCGATTTTACTTGGCTACTGAAAATTACGCAAATAAATATACAGGTATTCCTAGTTAGCAGAGTGTAGCCTAAAAGTTGCTAGGGAATTATGTAAAAAGTATTTCTTGCCAATTTTAATTGCCTGCTCAAAATTACGTTAAGACATTCATAGGTATTGCTGGCTATACATGTATGAATTAAAAAGTTGCTAAGGAAGAATCTAAAAAGTGGTTCTTGCCAATTTTAAATACCTGTTTTAAATGATGCAAACACATTTATAGGTAATACTAGTTAGTAGTGTGTGGCCTTAACTGTTGCTAGGGAAGTATGTAAAAAGACGTTTCTGCAAATTTTAATTTCCTGCTCAAAATTACGCAAACACATTTATAGGTATTGCTAGTCACCCCCCATCTCATTATAGATCATAAGCTCTAAAGGCCCTGTCACACACACAGATAAATCTTTGGCAGATCTGTGGTTGCAGTGAAATCATGGACATATTGTTTCATTTGTACACAGCCACAAACCTGGCACTGATTGTCCACAATTTCACTGCAACCACAGAGCTGCCACAGATTCATCTGTCAAAACAAAACAATCTCTGATCTCAGGGAGACCAGTCAGAGAAAACACTGCCGGCAGCCAGCGAGGGTGCTCAAGACAGTGAAATCCTAGGTACATTGCCCCCTGGGAAATATGCAAATCAAAAAGGTCCGTGGAGCCTCTGTTAGGAGTCTCAACACAGAAACCAGCCAGATATCCCTCCGGGAAGGGCCCAGCCAAGGGGTGACTCTTTTTAGGAGACCGCCACAACCACTATATTAAGTGGCCCTTTTAGTCAATATCCAACTTTTTGACAAGTTTAAAGATATGACAAGGGAAATACCAAGGCCAGGTATCCATCCACAGACAGCTGTTTCGGGGTATTGCCCCTCATCAGTGTGGAGTAGGATTCTGGCCGGGTGGGAGCAATGCCTAGTAGACCAACAAAACAAAACAATCACTGATCTCAGGGAGACCAGTCAGAGAAAACACTGCTGGCAGCCAGCGAGGGCGCTCAAGACAGTGAAATCCTAGGTACATTGCCCCCTGGGAAATATGCAAATCAAAAAGGTCCGTGGAGCCTCTGTTAGGAGTCTCAACACAGAAACCAGCCAGATATCCCTCATGGAAGGGCCCAGCCAAGGGGGCAATGTACCTAGGATTTCACTGTCTTGAGCGCCCTCGCTGGCTGCCAGCAGTGTTTTCTCTGACTGGTGTCCCTGAGATCAGTGATTGTTTTGTTTTGTTGGTCTACTAGGCATTGCTCCCACCACCCAGCCAGAATCCTACTCCACACTGATGAAGGGCAATACCCCGAAATGGCTGTCTGTGGATGGATACCTGGCCTTGGTATTTCCCTTGTCATATCTTTAAACTTGTCAAAAAGTTGGATATTGACTAAAAGGGCCACTTAATATGGTGGTTATGGTGGTCTCCTAAAAAGAGTCACCCCTTGGCTGGGCCCTTCCCGGAGGGATATCTGGCTGGTTTCTGTGTTGAGACTCCTAACAGAGGCTCCACGGACCTTTTTGATTTACAGATTTATCTGTGTGTGTGACAGGGCCTTAACGAGCAGAGTTGTCTCTTTTCTTTTTTTATACTCTAATTATTGTATTTTCTATAACTGTTACTTGTTTATATATGAACCTCCTGAATTGAAAGGAAAAAAAATTGCGGAATATATTGGCAATAAAGTAATAAAGATTTATTATTATATTATTATTATTTAAGTATTTCTTTCCAATTTTAATTGCCTGCTCAAAATTACGTAAACACATTTATAGGTATTGCTAGTTAGTCGTAAGTGGCCTATAAAGTGTCAAAGGAAGTAGGTAAAAAGTGGTTCTTCAAAATCTTAATTGCCTACTGAAAATTACGTAAACATATTTATAGGTAATGCTAAATAGCAGTGCATGGCCTAAAAAGTTGCTAGGGAAGTATGTAAAATGTGTTTTTTGCCAATTTTAATTGCGTGAGGAAAATTATGCAAACATATTTTTAGGTATTGTTAGTTAGCTGAGTGTGGCTTAAAACTTTGCTAGGGAAGTATCTAAAAAATGGTTCTTGTCAATTTTATTTGCCTGCTGAAATTTACGCAAATAAATATAGGTATAGTTAGCAGTGTGTGGCCTAAACAGTTGCTTGGAAAGTATGTAAAAAGCATTTCTTGCCAATATTAATTGCCTGCTCAAAATTACGTAAACACATTTATAGGCATTGCTAGTTATACATGTTTGACTTAAAAAGTTGCTAAGGAAGAATCTAAAAAGTGGTTCTTGACAATTTTATATGCCTGTTTTAAATGATGCAAACACATATATAGGTAATACTAGTTAGTAGTGTGTGGCCTAAACAGTTGCTAGGGAAGTATGTAAAAAGACATTCCTGCAAATTTTAATTTCCTGCTCAAAATTATATTAACACATTTATAGGTAATGCTAGTTAGCAGTGCATGACCTAAAAAGTTGCTAGACAAGTATGTAAAAAGTGGTTCTTGCCAGTTTTAATTGCCTGCTCAAAATTACTCAAACACATTTATAGGCATTGCTAGTTAATCATAAGTGGCCTATAAAGTGTCAAAGGAAGTAGCCTTAAGGTGGCTTTACACACTGCAACATCGCAAATGACATCGCTGTAATGTCACCGGTTTTGTGACGTTATAGCGACCTCCCCAGCGACATTGCAGTGTGTGAAACACATCAGCGACCTGGCCCCTGCTGTGAAGTTGTGATCGCTACAAATCGTTCAGGACCATTCTTTGGTCCTTTGTTTCCCGCTGTGCAGCAAAGTTTTAGTGTGTAAAGGGGACTTTACAGCGACTTCGTTAGCGACTTCCCTTTGAAAAAGCTGCTTTACAACGTCCCCAATGACTAGCTAGGTCGTTCTGCAGGTCCGGATCGCTGTTGCGTCGTTGGCCAGGTTTGCCTGTTTGACAGCTCACCAGAGACTTTGTAGCGATCCCGGCCAGGTTGGGATCGCTGGTGGGATCGCTAGAAAGTTTCAGTGTGTAAAGGGGCCTTTACATTTGGCCTCCCTTTGAATTAAAGGAGGTTGTAAAAGGTTCAAAGTTTGGTTTGCTAAAGGTTTGATGAACATACCACTTGTTCTGCTGGACTTGGCGAACCGAATCTTGAGATGTTTGCTCATCTCTATAAATCACCATGTTTAGCCTCATATACAGTTGTATCACATGAACCTACAACTCCCAGTTTGTCCTTAACAATGGTAAGGAGATGCTGGGAGTAGTTGTTTTCAATAGTTATCAGACTGTGGACCATACAGGAACTAAAGTACTGATAAGACACAGGCAGTATCACAGATAAACATTTACATCCAGGTATTTTATAGATGACATCTCCTTTGATCTGAGTTGTTTCCATCCTTTTTGTCTCCATGTAGTACAGATGCCATGATTACATGATTAGATTTCATGCCTACAGCTTGTCTCTGAAGACCTCCTTCTTTGTTCTTCAGCAGCATTTCCTGGCACAGTGCCTTCAAAATTAAAGGTATCATTATACTGCCCCATAATATAAAAATCTCCCATGCTGCACCCCCGAATAAATAACTGCTGTGCTTCCTTCACAAAGTATCTCCACCCACATACACACTGCCCTTATCCAAAATATCCCCCAACAGTGTCCCTCTTCCAAATATCCCCCCACATTACCCCTCTCTATAATATTGCCCTTACACTGACTCTCTACAAATTATCCCCCACAATATACAAATATACCCTCCATGCTGTCCCTCTCTATAATATTGTCCCACACTTCCCCTCTCCATAATATTGACACCACATTGTCTCTGCCCAGAATATACCCCCACTGCCTCTCTCCATAGTATCCCCCAATGCTGCCACTCTCTTTAATATATCTCCTATGCTGCCTTTCTCCATAATATAACCCCCACTCTGCCTCTCTCAATGATATTCCCCCATGCTACCTCTCTCCATAATATACCCCATATTGCCCCTCTCCATAACATCCCCCCACATTGTTACTCTCCATAATATAATCCCCATGCTGACTCTCTCCATAATATACTCGCATGAAGTCCCTCTCCATAATGTTCCCCCATAGTGCCCCTCTCAATAATATCCCCCCACATTTCCCCTCTCCATACTATAACCTCCACATTGCCTATCTCCATAATATACCCCTCCTGCTGCCTCTCTCCATAATATTGCACCACACTTCCTCTCTCCATAATGTCCCCACACAGCTCTCTCCATAATGTCCCCCCACACTTCCCCTCTCCATAATATCACCACACTCAGCTTCTCTCCATAATGTTCCCCACACTGCCTCTCTTCATAATAAACCCCTACACTGCCTCTCTGAAAAATATCCCCCACATTGCCCCTCTCCAAAATATACTCTCTATGCTGACCTTCTCCATAATGTTCCCTAACATTTCCCCTCTCCATAATATTCCCCCATGCTGCCTCTCTTCATAATGTACCCCAACACTTCCCCTCTCCATAACGTCCCCCACAATGCCCTTCTCCATAATATAACTCTTATGCTGTCTCTATCTATAATATACCCCATAAAGCCCCTCTATAATGTCCCCCCATACTGCCCCTTTTCATAATGTCCCCCCACATTGCCCCTTTCCATACCATGTACCTCATGCTGCATCTCTCCATAATCTACTCCATGCTGCCCCTCTCCATAATACTACACCACACTTCCCTTCTACATAATATCCCCAAACACAGCTCTCTCCATAATGTCCCCCCACACTGCCCCTCTCCATACACACTGCCCCTCTCCATAATATTCCCGCACACTGCCCCTCTCCATAATATCCCGCACACTGCCCTTCTCCAATATATCCCCCACACTGCCCCTCTCCATAAAGTCCCCTTACTCTTCCCCTCTCCATAATATCTCCACATTAAGCTTCTCTCCATAATGTCCCCCACACTGCCCCTCTTTATAATATACCCCCAAACTGCCTCTCTCCAGAATATTCCCAACACAATGCCCCTCTGCAAAATATTTCCTCTATATTGCCCCTCTAAAATATTCCCCCCACATGTCCATTTTCTAAAATATGCCCTCTCGCAGACACTGACCCTCTTAATAAAGTACTCCCCCCACTGCCTCTCGCAAAGCTGTGTGCCTTTCATAAATGTTCCTCTATTTAATGCCCTAATGCCCTCCTCACTCATCCAGATTGATTAAACATTTCATCTTCGGCTCCTCCATGGAGTGCTTACCACTGTGTGACGTGTCTTTGTGGCGCCAGCAGCAGTGTGATGATATCAGCATGGTGCTCACCTCATCATGCTGCAGCATGTCAGGGCCCCAGTCCCAGTGCTACACTGTACAAATGTATTTATGGCTCAGAGATGCAAATACATTTGATTAGGAAGGAGGGAGCTGCGGTCACCGCCACTTTCCTCAGCAGCATGTACGCCGGGCAACATTAGTTTGCCTTGCGCACGCGATCATATTGCACAGCAGGGCTGGGGCGGCACAGAACAGCTCAGCACACTGCCTCCTGGTTCTGCTGGTTTTAGCTGTGCAGTGGAATCATGTGTGCAAGGCAAACTAATGTTGCTTGGTGTGCATGCTGCTAAGGAAAGTGCGGTGACTGTAGATTGAGCGGCCCACTAAAGGGACTGGCCCTTCTGGCATTTGCCAGCATTGCCAGATAGCCAGTCTGGCCCTGTATGCAACTTTCCCATGGTGTGGTTTAGTCCTCCCCTCCCTCTTCTCTTAATAGTTTGGGATTATATATCAATACTTCATATGAATTCTCCATCAATATTGACGCTTCCCAATATACAGTAGGTGATCAGGTTATTCTCGCATATCCACTCAGCTCATTCTATGTAATCCACCTTTCACAGTCTGTCTTTTGGGTGTTGTGTGTTTCAGGCCGTCTCTACAATACTTCAGACATCTCCTGGCTTTCCTCTTTGCCATAGAAGAAATAAACAGCAGAAAGGACATCTTACCGAACGTTACCTTGGGTTACACAGTCTTTGCTACCTGCACATCAGATAGAAAAGCTCTCCTAAGCCTCCTGAGTATCATATCAGGGAGAACGTCAATAGCTCCAAATTACAATTGCAACCAAAGGGGTAAATTGGCCGGTATAGTGGGGCACAGACTCTCCTCCTTGTCCACTTCCATGGAAAGAGTAACTGGTATATATCGCTATCCTCAGGTACGTTCCATTATGTGATTAATTTATTTATAATGATTAGTGATGAGCGAGTACCAAAAAGCTCGGGTGCTCGAGGCTCGGGCCGAGCATCCCAAGATACTCGTGTACTCGGCCCGAGCACCGAGCCCAATGTTATCCTATGGGAGACCCGAGTATTTTTATGAAATGACCCCCGGCAGCATGTAGAAACCCTAAAAATGTCACAAAAGTCTTAGAAGAGTGCTCAAATGACATGGCAACAGCATGGGGAAGACCCCTTGAAGCATTTATCACTCAAAAGTCAAAGCTGTGAACAATTTTGTCCGCGTTTTACGCCATTTTTACGGACTCACCAGAAAACCTTCAAAAATGACACCAAAATGAATTTTCATGGCGGAAATGTTAAGGGCACACATACCCAATAGTGAGATAGAGCTGGTGTATGTTACTTTTGGAGATTACATGAAAGATTTTACGTGTAAACATTGTGTGGCACTCCGATGTCCAAAACGCACGTTTTGTGCTTTTTACTAGCGATGTCGGTCATTTTTTTTTTTTCATTCTATCTCCCTCAGTCCATCGGTCGGTCTCTCTGTCTGTCTGTCGGTCTCTCTCTGTCTTGTCTGTCCCCCTCTCACAGTCTGTCGGTCTGTCTCCCCCCTCTCTCATACTCACCGTTCCCCAATCTCCGGCGCGGAGCTGAAGAGCTGTTCACTAAACTTCGGCGGCTTTTCCTCTTTTGAAAAAGCCGGCCGCTCATTAAACAATCTCGTATTCCCTGCTTTCTTGCTTTTCGGCGTCTATGATTGGTTGCAGTGAGACACTCCCCCACGCTGAGTGACAGGTGTCTCACTGCACCCAATCACAGCAGCCGGTGGGCGTGTGTATACTGTGCAGTGAAATAAATAGTTAAATAATTAAAAAAAACGGCGTGCGGTTCCCCCCAATCTTAATACCAGCCAGATAAAGCCATACGGCTGAAGGCTGGTATTCTCAGGATGGGGAGCTCCACGTTATGGGGAGCCCCCCAGCCTAACAATATCAGTCAGCAGCCGCCCAGAATTGCCGCATACATTAGATGCGACAGTTCTGGGACTGTACCCGGCTCTTCCCGATTTGCCCTGGTACGTTGGCAAATCGGGATAATAAGGAGTTAATGGCAGCCCATAGCTGCCAATAAGTCCTAGATTAATCATGTCAGGCGTCTCCCCGAGATTCCTTCCATGATTAATCTGTAAATTACAGTAAATAAACACACACACATCTGAAAAAATCATTTATTAGAAATAAAAAACACAAACCAATTCCCTTGTAACCAATTTAATAAGCCCCAAAAAGCCCTCCATGTCCGGCATAATCCACGGACCTCCAGCGTCGCTTCCAGCTCTGCTGCATGGAGGTGACAGGAGCTGCAGACACCGCCGTTCCGGTCAGCTCCACGCAGCAACTGAAGACAGCCGCGCGATCAGCTGAGCTGTCACTGAGGTTACCCGCGGCCACCGCTGAATCCAACGGTGGCCGTGAGTTACCTGACTGACAGCAGCTGATCGCGCTACTCACCTCAGTTGCTGTGTGAAGCTGACAGGAGCGGCGGTGTCTTCTGCAGCTCCTGTCACCTGCTGCTGTGATTGGGTGCAGTGAGACAGCTGTCACTCAGCGTGGGGCGTGTCTCACTGCAACCAATCATAGGCACCTGTGGGCGAGGAAAGCAAGGAATACGAGATGGCTGTGTGCAGAGCACAGCGCGCCCGCTGGTATAAAGGCTCGGTCACGCTGTGCGGGCCGGCCAATCACTGCAATTCCACAACTAACAGGGCTGTGGCATTGCAGTGGTCTACCAGCCAATCCCTGCATGAGGGCTGGCTCCAACATGCAGGGATGAAGACCACGAGTACAGCACGAGTATTGCGAAATTACTCGGTACCCGCCGAGTAGCCCGAGTACAGTGATACTCGTGCGAGTACCGAGTAGTGACAAGCATGCTCGCTCATCACTAATAATGATGTTTGCCTATTTAACTGTGGATTATACACTGAGGACAGCAAGACAATGCGTCCTATAGAAGGGAACGATGAATGTGTACATTGTACCTTCTATCTCCGTAATATGCTTATAATGTTAACATATTTTATATTGCACAGTTTACATTATGCTGTATTACAATAAGTAGGTGACCTGGCACCTGGAAGAATATCAATGACTCCATGCTGTTGGAAGCTAAGAAACTTAGTGTATTTTGCACTAGGTATATAAGTAAGTGCTACAGTGTTGGGTGTGGATAGTCCTGTATATTTAAAGGATGGATTTTAAACTTTTTAAGCTAGTTAGTGGTGAGCCACACACCAGAACTGAGACAAAGAGCTGGTTGAATAAAAACTGAACACGTCACCAATTGTTTAAGTAATTACATTTCTTGTGGGGTCTAGTTTTCAAAATGGGGTCACTTGTGGGGTCTTTATAATGTTTAGTTCAGGGGCTCTCCAAACGCAATATGGCATCTGCTATCTATTGCAGATTATGTTGCACTCTAAAATTAAAATTGCGCTTCTTCCCTTCTAAGCCCTGCTGCACACCCACTCAGTTAATTGCCACCACATATAAGGTATCGTCGTACTCAGAAGAAGTTGCACGACAAATTTAATGGACAATTTTCTCATGTTGCCCTTTTGAAAATGAAAAATTTGGGGCTAAAGTAACATTTTTGTGGGAAAAAGTAAAATTTTCATTTTTTCCTCCCCCATTTCTTTAGGTCATGTGAAGCACCAAAAGGGTTAATAAATAGGGATGAGCGAATGTATTCACCACTATTCGGTATCCAACGGATAATAGGGTATCTGAGGTATCCGCTATCCGACGGGCTAATATGGTATTCGCTCCAGTACTGTCATTTTTGTTTCTGCACTTCCTGGCGCCATTTTCCAGCCATTGAACACATCTGACGTTTCTTGCCCTCACAGTAATGCCGCAGCCATCTTTGTTGTGGTGTTACTGTGATTGGCTTGGCCGCACAGCGTCATTGGGGCTATATAAGGCATCCGCCATTTTGTGAACAGGCATTCATTTCTGTACTGCCGGTATAGCGAGACTGTACTGTGTGCGGGACAGCATTTATACAACGTTTTTCCAGCCAACTAATACTAGTCTTTCTAACGGCTGAAGATATTTAGCATTAGCTGTTAGCGACAGTGTAAATCATAGAATCAGGTATAGGGACAGTGCAGGTCGTTCTATGAGATAGTGTTCCTGCTGCAGAATCCAAAATAGTCCTTTTAAGGGCTGAAGACAGTGTCCACTGTGTGCTAGCAGCTGTGTAAATCATATAACTGCTGCAAAAAAAAAATCTTATTAGTGCTGCACACGGTCTGTTCCTGCAGTGTGTGATATAGTGACAGCTAGAGCTTAATCACAGGCAGGGAGAGATTTAAAGCTGTCCTTACATCTGCTACTAATAATCAACAATCTCAGTACTGCTACATCCCTTGTGTCTGTTATACCAGCAATAGGTATTACAACTTGCAAAAAAGGTCCCAAAATTGTAAAAACAACTGGTTCAGGTGTAGTGTAGTGCCTGTCAGCCACCATCTCAATTCATAATGTAAGGGGTACTTTGCACGTTGCGACATCGCTACTACGATATCGTCGGGGTCAAGTCGAAAGTGACACACATCCGGCGTTGCAACATGTAAAGCCTAGAAGCACCGATAAACGATTGCAAAAGCGTCATAAATCGGTGATCTGTGTAGTGTCAGACATTTTCATAATGTCGCACCAATAGGAGATACGATGTTGTTCCTCGGTCCTGCGGCAGCACACATCGCTGTGTGTAAAGCCGCAGGAGCAAGGAACATCTCCTTACGTGCCTCCCACGGCTATGCGGAAGGAAGGAGGTGGGCGGGATGTTTACGTCCCGCTCATCTCCACCCCTCCACTTCTATTAGCCACCTGCCGTGTAACGTCGCTGTGACGCCGCACGACCCGCCCCCTTAGGAAGGAGGCGGGTCGCCGGCCAGAGCGACGTTGCAGGGCAAGTGAGTGCATGTGAAGCTGCCGTAGCGATAATGTTCGCTACGGCAGCTATCACAAGATATCACATCTGCGACGGGGGCGGGGTCTATCGAGCACGGCATTGCTAGCATCGGCTAGCGATGTTGCAGCGTGCAAAGTACCCTTAACTGTTACCAAATTTTTATTAATACTAGGTGTCAAGGTCAGTAATTGTGTCTCAAGGCCAGTACCTTCCTACCAGCCACCTAGCATATTTTGGGGGGGCTTCATACCTAACAGCACCTACATAGTGGCTTTCTGCAACTAACACACAGTCTGAGTGTTAGTCAATTTGAAATAATACTTGCTGTCAGGGTCAGTAATTGTGCCTCAAGACTAGAGATGAGCGAACTGGTCCCGGTTCGGCTCGAGGTCGGTTCGCCGAACGGACGTCACGTTCGAGTTCGGTTCGTCGAACATTCGATGAACCAAACTCGAACCAATAGGCTATAATGGGAGGCAATCACAAACACATAAAAATGCATGATAAATGTACACAAACAGTTAATAAACATTGCCATAACACTTACCGGTCCCCGCGATCTCTTCTGCACTTTGTCTCCTGCCGCTATTCCATCCGATGATCGCTGAATCCTCCCGGTGACCGGCACTGCAAGCAGTGATGCAGGACCTATCGTGACGTCAAAATAGCCATGTGACCAGTCACGTGGCTATTATCTCATTGGCTACAGACTGGTCACATGACTATGACGCGTCATGTAGGACCTGCGAGTGCATCTCTCCGGTACACGGTGCACATTTGTGTATCGCCGTGTACCGATGACATGCTCTAGCACACGGTCGACTCCCCGTTCCGTTAGGGACCGGCTGACACAGCCGGTCATTAACGGAGATCACCGTTGCCATAGCAACGCAGTTAGCGGTGACGTCACCGCTAACCGCGGCTCCGGAAGCATCGTTGCTATGGTAAAGCATCTGTCAGCGTTACCGCTAGCAGCACTGATCACTCACGGAGTGAAGGCTGCACGCTGCTTCTCGTGCAGCTTTCACGGAGTGAATGCTCCACAGGAAGCAGCGTCTTCCCCCATGCAGCAGTGATGTAGCAGAGCTGCATTTGTTGAATGAGAAAGACAGAAGAGCAGGATCGTGGAGGGCTGACAGGGGGTAATAAAGATGGAGTCTCTAATGTGTCTGTGTATTTATTTCTATTAAAGTATTTTTTCTCTGTGTGGTGTCTTTTTTTTAACCCTTTATTGGAGATTCTTAATGGCCGGGTCAAACGTGCCTGACATTAAGAATCTCTGGCTTAATACTGGCTAGTAAAACAAAGCCAGTATTAACTCATGATTACCCAACAAGCCACCCGGCTCCAGGGCTGTTGGAAGAGTTGGATACAGCGCCAGATGATGGCGCTTCTATGAGAGCGCCATTTTCTGGGACGGCTGCAGACTGAAATTCGCAGCAGAGGCGCCCAGAAACCTCGGGCTAACCTGTGCTGCGGATTCCAATCCCCAGCGGCCTAGTTGTACCTGGCTGGACACAAAAATGGGGCGAAGCCCACGTCATTTGTTTTTTAATTATTTCATGAAATAAGTGAAATAATTAAAAAAAAAGAGCTTCCCTATATTTTTGGTTCCCAGCCGGGTACAAATAGGCAACTGGGGGTTGGAGGCAGCCCGTGGCTGCCTGCTGTACCTGGCTAGCATACAAAAATATGGCGAAGCCCACGTCATTTTTTTGGTGGGCAAAAAACTTCTGCATACAGTCCTGGATGGAGTATGCTGAGCCTTGTAGTTCTGCAGCTGCTGTCTGCTCTTCTCCATACAGACAGACATATTACAGACACAGTCCGTATTAAGAAAAAAAAATTTTCATAAGCATATATGTTTTTGTCCAAAACAAGTTACAAATGACGTTTTGGCCTGAGCTTTCGTCAGATTGGACTTATCTGCATGTAATCATGAAAAATGACAATAATCAGTATCACATAAGAGTGAGAGAACAATAACATAAACTCGAACAATGTAGAGGTACAATTGGGATGCAGCAAAAAAATTGCAACACAGCAATAAATGAAACACATGATACAAATGTCATAATACAGTACAAGGACAATATAGTAATGACAAATATGGGGTCAGAGTAGGCTTAGACAGCTCTGGTACGAAAGAGATGTCAATCATAAAGTAACGTGCAGTAGGTGTAGAGCTACACTATGCATGGCAGAGCTAATGGGTAGACCGACCATAGAAAAAGAACGGAGAAAAAGTGTAGAAAAAGTGTAGAAAAAGTGTAGAAAAAGTGTAGAAAAAGTGGAGAAAAGGTGGAGAAAAAATGAAGAAAAAGTGGAGAAAAAGTGGAGAAAAAATGTAGAAAAAGTGGAGAAAAGGTGGAGAAAAGGTGGAGAAAAGGTGGAGAAAAGGTGGAGAAAAGGTGGAGAAAAGGTGGAGAAAAAGTGGAGAAAAAGTAAAGAAAAGGTGGAGAAAAAGCGGAGAAAAAGTGGAGAAAAAGTGGAGAAAAGGTTGAGAAAAGGTGGAGAAAAAGTGGAGAAGAAGTGGAGAAAAGGTGGAGAAGAAGTGAAGTGTTTGTTCATGCCAGATGGGAGATAAATAATTTTTTACCGGCGCTGTCATTTACTGCAACGTGATCATCGGTGTACGGTGTATACCTGTGATCACGTGAGCGGGGACCGGAAAAACCGTCCTGAATCATGATCTCCAGGGTCTCAGCTAGCCCTGAAACCCCGGAGATTTTCTGACGCCGGGGGGCGATATTCACTTATTTCTGCCTGCTGTTTATAAACGGCAGATCAGAATAAGGCTACATTAACACGACCGATCCATTTTTGCGGTCTGCAAAAAACAGTCCGTTTTTTTTCACGGGTGCATCCGTGTGGCATCCGTTTTCGTTCCGTAGAGGGTCCGTATGTCATCTGTTTGTCATCCGTGTGCCTTCCGTTTTTTTGTGTACTGCAAAAAAACTGAAGGAGGGTAAGTGCATAAATTTACCCAGGATCCATAGCTTCATCCTACATGAGGCGGTCACATGTTCACTCCAGTGCCATTTTCTACTGCTTTTCACAGCGTAGAGCGCTCTGGTGATTTTCTTGTGCTTGTGCACTTCATATCAGTCTTTTCTGTCATTATAATGGCAGAAAGACACATAATATCCCACTCTCCTGCATTTTGTAATTTTGCACCCTTTGGTGCCTTTCATGTGGCACTAAGGGGTGCTTAGCTTTGTATTTAGCCAAAAAAATGACGTGGGGTTCCCCCTAGTTTTGTAGCCAGCTAGGGTAAAGCAGACGGCTGCAGCCTGCAGACCACAGCTGGCAACCTCACCTTGGCTGGTAATCCAAAACTGAGGGCACCCCACGCTGTTATTTTAAATTAAATAAATAATTAAAAAAAAAAAAACACGTAAGGGTCCCCCCTAAAATTGGATCACCAGCCAAGGTAAAGCAGACAGCTGGGGTCTGATATTCTCAGACTAGGGAGGTCCATGGTTATAGGACTCTCCCCAGCCTAAAAATAGCAGGCCGCAGCCGCCCCAGAAGTGGCGCATCCATTAGATGCGCCAATCCTGGTGCTTCGCCCCAGCTCATCCTGCGCCCTGGTGCGGTGGCAAACGGGGTAATATATGGGGTTAATACCAGATGTGCAATGTCACCTGGCATCAAGCCCTGGGGTTAGTGATGTCAGGCGTGTATCAGATACCTGACATCACCAACCCAGTCAGTAATAAAAAAATAGACGACAAACACATTTTTATTGGAAAACACACTCCTCAAAACATTCCCTCTTTTACCAATTTATTAGAAAGAAAAACAAATCTAGGTCTGCTGTTATCCAAGGGGTTCCCATGACGATCCATACCATAGTCACTGTCCCAGTCAATGAAGAACAGAATGTTCCCTATTGGCTGGGAGAGCAATGCAGTGACCTGAGCTAACATCAATGGGTCAGCCCAGGTCACTGCAGGGCATGACAAGTGCTGCTGTCAGCGAGGTACATTACCTGCGCTGATCTCCAGCACACTGACAGCACCTGTCACTGAGTTCAATGACCGCTGCCTTCACAGCCAAATATCGCGAGAGGCCCGTGACGTCACCGCTAGTCAGTCTCGGGTCGGAAGCGAGAGAAGGTGTTGTGACAAGCGGCGGCCATGGAGGACAGTGACAGCGCTGAGGTCGGGATGGCGGGACTTCATCACCGCAGGTAAGCCGAGCGGGACCGTGTGTGTGTGTGTGTGTGTGTGTGTGTGTTTACGTGTGTACATGCCGCGGGCAGGAGGGGGCGGAGTGAATTGAGCGGGGAAGTGTCGGCTTCCTGCATGTAACTAGGATAAACATCGGGTTACTAACCAAAGCGCTTTTTGCTGCTAGAACCATTCTCGAACGTATCTAGAACTATCGAGCTTTAGCAAAAAGCTCGAGTTCTAGTTCGATCTAGAACAGCCCCCAAAATCACTCGAGCCCCGAACTGGAGAACCTCGAACCGCGAACCGCGCTCAACTCTACTCAAGGCCAGTACCTTCCTAGCAACAACCTTATGATTTTGGGGGCTTCATATCTTACAGCACCTACATAGTGTCTTGCTCTTACAAAAACACAGTGTGAGTGCCAAAAACCAATACTAAAATAAAAGTGTTGTCAAACCCTGTTTTCTTTTGGGGCTGAAAGACATTCACAACATCTTTGTCGACTCCTCCAAGTAGTAGTTTGTCCAATAAAGGTACCTTTTTGGTTTTTAGACTTACAGGAACAGCTATTGTGGCAAACTATTAACACAGGTTTAACAATCCGGCATCAGTGTCGGGCCACTGCCTGTAGAAAAGGTCACATTACAGTATTCACCTTGAATAATGAAACAAAAAAATGGAAAAAGACGGGGTAAGGGCCCTGGACAGTGGTGGTCACCCAAGCAGTGTGATCGAGCCAAAGAAAAAAGGTTCCTGCTTTATCGACCTCTGCCTTCCTATCCCAATTTTCTTGGCCACAGGGGAAAGCACTATTGCGCCCTGAACAGTGCAAACAGGTAACGAGTTGGCTAGCAGAAAATGCCTCCAGTTACTTGTCGAGTAGCAAATCCTAAGGGTCCACACAGACAGACTTGAGTAGCCCAGAGGCTGGCCCATCGAATCCTCAGCCTGGTCCTCCTTCCTCACAACATCAGTATTCTAAGGAAACATATGACACCAAAGCAGGTGACTCTGAGGAACTGTTTACGGGACCCTTTGACCTTTATTGCCTCTCACCGTGCAACACCACCAACGCAGGTGAGGCCGTGGTGTGCAGTTGTGGCGCCCTGGACTAGCCAGGTCGTCACAGGTAACACACACACCCCACGCCCACTAGACAGTTACATTAGCCAAACACAAAACCCTTGTTGCCTCCCTCCAGGGTCTGATGTCCACACCAGGTGGGGCGGAGCCAAGCGGTTGGCCCCGCCCACCGAGGAGTTCACAGTCCTGGAGGCGGGAAAAGTGTCAGATTAGTCTTAGAGGTTGAAGTGAGAGGAGTAAGGTGGCGTGTGCCTGGGTAGTGGCCCAGGCACTAACAACAAGGTTGGCAGACGGTGGTGGCCGTCTGCAGGAGTGGTGGAGCAACATGGAACCGTAGGACCGGGGTCGGGCGGTGGCCCGTCGGTACCGACCGGGGAGTGAAGCGAAGCCAGCACACACAGGCAGGGCCATCGGACCCCAACTAGGCTTGTAGTCGCCCTCAACAGTCAAATCCGAGTGTGACAGGAACCCCAGGGGTTTCCTAACAACCAAAGACCCGTTAGAAGGCAACCGTCTGCACCGTGAGGGTATACAGCTACCGTCTAAGGCTAGAGACCCAAGGACCAGCGCCCACGGGCAAACGGTCTCCTCCGGCATCCATACACCGGGGAGCGGACTACCGTTGGGAATCCATCATAGTCAAACATTACACAAAGGTGCAGGGAAAGACAGCCGCCCTCACCTGTCCGGGGAGAGACACTGCAGCCGGCTGCAGGACCCATCCATCCAGCCATTTGGTTTACCGCAGACTTTGTGAATCCCTTACTGAGTGAGTACACCCGTGCCATCCGGCACCGCGCCGCACTGTCTCTGCAACCCTGCACCTCACCTACCCTGCCTCCCCGTCACACCACCGGGCCCCGGGACCACCAACCCCTACCCACGGAGGGGGAAAACAACAACCCAGCTGCTCCCTACCATCGCTCCCGGGATCCCCGTCACCAGCAGCGGTGGTGCCCATCTTCACCACAACCCGTGGGTGGCGTCATGAACTAAATCCCCAAACCAAAACACCCCTTTCACTCACAGGCCAGGAGCGCCGCTCGAGTCTCCGGATCCGGCCCACCGCTCGAGCCACCGAGCAGCAGTAGCAGCAGCGCAGGACCCGAGCGTGGTGAGCGCAGCGCCCCGCCGCCCGCGACACAGTGATGCACAGATCTTTGAGCACCCAAGGCCAGAAGAAAGCCATGTTGTTGGCCGTGACATGCTGGGCAATCAGGTGGAAGTGTTGGAGGATGATAAGACACAGTTGCCCTCAGGTCAGCCTGAAACCTCCATTCCCGAAGATATTGACCTTCAGGAATTTGAAGATGACATGGTCGATGATGAGGTGACTGATCCAACATGGATGGGTAGGATGGATTGCGAGAACAGCAGTTCAGAGGAGCATGTGCCCATAGTCCGCAATAAGGATGTAAGACATAGGGTTTTTGACCACTGCCAGAACTCAATCAACTGTGCACATGACACCACCACCTGTGCCATCTCAGAGTCCAAGGGTCTGTACACCACCTCAGCAATCTCAGAGTCCAAAGGTCCGTGGTGCAATTGTGTGTCGGACCAAACGGTTGCCATTTGTCAAATCTGTCAGACCAAGCTTAAAAGAGGCAAAAATACTTCCAGCTTGGGCACCTCCAGCATGAGAAATCATATGTTAGCCAAGCACACCACTAGGTGGTTGACAGCTCTAGATGAAAAACACAATTGCCAGACTCAAAACTCTGCCACTTCCCCTGGGCTGTCTGCTTCCCAAACTGTTGTGCAAGAAGGTGGTACTGATGACTCCTTCTCCCAACCTGATGTTGGTCAAACTCAATCATCAACGACATCAGCTTTAGTGTCCCAGTGTTCCGTTCAGTTGTCCTCCTTACCACAGACCTTCGAAAAGAATCAAAAATACCCCGTTACGCACACAGGGGCAGAAACCATAACTGCACACATTGCATGATTGATAGCTCTTGAGATGTTGCCATATCGGCTTGTGGGAACAGAGGTTTTCCACGACCTTTTTGCGGTGTTAGAACATTGGTACTCTGTGCCTAGCCGCCACTATTTTTCTCGTTGTGCCATCCCCGCACGTGTCTGTAAACCTCAAACGGGCTCTCCCCAACGCCCTAACAGTCAGGAAAAACTGTGGAGGAGAGAAGCGCAAAATAGGGTCTTATCTGGTAGACAAGAGAATTATGTAAAGAGGCAGGTACTCACCTGTTTCAGTTTTGACAGGCACAACTCCTCTGCGAGCGTTTAAGCAGAAAGTGCATATAGTGGTCAGCCGCAGCCCCGACGAAAAAGTAGATCACAAGATAGATGAGGGAAAACGGGTTTGATGCTGCGCTAAAAAACACAAATCCAGGAGGTGTGATGAAATCCTTTCCTTTATTTGCACGGGTCAACGCGTTTCGAAGGCATAGCCGCCTTCTTCATCAGGACAAAAACAAAGCAAGAAAGAACAGCATAACATGTGTTGCTGCACAAGGTAAGATATATAGCAATAAACAAAGGAGGTAGCCACGTCGGCAGGAATGACGTCAGTAGACCAGTGACTAATCGCCATGTGGAGCTCTCAGAGAGGAATAAAAAAAGGTGTACCTGTGAGTGAGGAAGAAAAAAAGAGAAAAAGAAAAAAAGAAAGAACGAGGGTGTAACCAGTTTTGGTTTCAAGGGTGCTGGAAGTGTATGAGCAAAGTTGATATCATTAGATCACTAAAACAAAAAACAGTGATCCCAAAATGAATGTGGAAAAAAATATATATACATCTGCAAAAAATATATATATAAAAATATATATATACACCTATGCAAAAATACAAGGCTATAATTATCCAATAAAAAATGATGATATCTGTTGAATAAAGATGTTGCTCCTAAGAAATTTTATTTATTAAATTTATTAAAGTGATCGGATGAAGTGTATTTGGTGCAGGATTGTTGTAATAGAAATACATGTATAAAGAACACTGTGTGGACCGAGGTGAAGAGAGTTCAAGCAGATCGTGGGAAAAAAGATACTGAGCATGCGTGAGCAGTCTCCGCTCATTACCACAGAAACCCGCTACCAAAGGTAATGTGAGGACAGAGCGTGGGAAATAAGAGAAAGCGCATGCGTGAAGAAGAAAATAGAGTAAGGAGAAGGATTACGGAATTAGCCTGTGAAGTCAGACAGAGGCTAAAAAGGACCTCTGCATCTGGAAGACTACAAAAGACAAGCTGAAATATGCCCACATGATGGTAGGATATAACCTGCAACAATGTGGCTCACAATAGCAAAGCATAAACGGGGAACCATGAAGGTGGCTGAGCGCACCCCAAAACTAGAACAATAAGGGAAGAATAATCAAAATGACATACATTGTTTACACAAAAATATCAATATGAATAGAAACAATTACATCCTGAAAGAGCACAATAAAAGATGAAAAATCGGGGAGTAAAAACAGGGGAATAAAAAACATACCGATGTGCATATGCATACATAATATATGTGTATTCACATATACACATACATGCGTGCACAGAAAAAGGAGACAGAAACTGGTTTTAACGCATGGGAGTGGGGGGATGATAAAAACGGTAATAAAAATATTTTGATGAAATGTGGGTTAACGTTTATAAGGCTTGGGGAATGAAGATATGTGGATAAAAAATATATACCGTTTTTATCATCCCCCATCATCATTTATTCATATTGATATTTTTGTGTAAACAATGTATGTCATTTTGATTATTCTTCCCTTATTGTTCTAGTTTTGGGGTGCGCTCAGCCACCTTCATGGTTCCCCGTTTATGCTTTGCTATTGTGAGCCACATTGTTGCAGGTTATATCCTACCATCATATGGGCATATTTCAGCTTGTCTTTTGTAGTCTTCCAGATGCAGAGGTCCTTTTTAGCCTCTGTCTGACTTCACAGGCTAATTCCGTAATCCTTCTCCTTACTCTATTTTCTTCTTCACGCATGCGCTTTCTCTTATTTCCCACGCTCTGTCCTCACATTACCTTTGGTAGCGGGTTTCTGTGGTAATGAGCGGAGACTGCTCACGCATGCTCAGTATCTTTTTTCCCACGATCTGCTTGAACTCTCTTCACCTCGGTCCACACAGTGTTCTTTATACATGTATTTCTATTACAACAATCCTGCACCAAATACACTTCATCCGATCACTTTAATAAATGTAATAAATAAAATTTCTTAGGAGCAACATCTTTATTCAACAGATATCATCATTTTTTATTGGATAATTATATCCTTGTATTTTTGCATAGGTGTATATATATATTTTTATATATATTTTTTTTGCAGATGTATACATATTTTTTGTAACATTCATTTTGGGATCACTGTTTTTTGTTTTAGTGATCTAATGATATCAACTTTGCTCATACACTTCCAGCACCCTTGAAACCAAAACTGGTTACACCCTCGTTCTTTCTTTTTTTCTTTTTCTCTTTTTTTCTTCCTCACTCACAGTTACACCTTTTTTTATTCCTCTCTGAGAGCTCCACGTGGCGATTAGTCACTGGTCTACTGACGTCATTCCTGCCGACGTGGCTACCTCCTTTGTTTATTGCTATATATCTTACCTTGTGCAGCAACACATGTTATGCTGTTCTTTCTTGCTTTGTTTTTGTCCTGATGAAGAAGGCGGCTATGCCTTCGAAACGCGTTGACCCGTGCAAATAAAGGAAAGGATTTCATCACACCTCCTGGATTTGTGGTTTTTAGCGCAGCATCAAACCCGTTTTCCCTCATCTATCTTGTGATCAACGCCATAACAGGGAAGGTCCACTTAACCACAGACACGTGGACAAGCGGACGTGGACAGGGACACTACATCTCATTGACGGCACACTCGGTGAACCTGGTGGTGGCTGGTACAGAGTCTGAGCCGGTAACATCCCACATAATTCCCACACCCAGAATAGCGGGGCCCACTTCAATCACAATTTCAGTAGCCTCCTACACAGCAACAACTCCATCCTACTCTTCATCTGGCTCCTGTGCATCCTCATCAACATCCGCCGGTGTCCAACCATCAACATCATTCCCCAAATGGGATCTCTGCAGCACTGCCTCGGCTAAGTGTCAACACGCTGTACTGAAGCTCATCTGTATTGGTGACAATATCTCACATGGCACCTGAGCTTTTGAAAGCAATAACTGAGCAGACAGATGAATGGCTTGAGTCTTTGGATCTCTGTCTAGGGATGGTAGTGTGCGATAATGGTCGTAATCTGGTGGCGGCTTTAAAGCTTGGAAAGCTTGTACACGTTCCTTGTATAGCCCACGTTGTAAATTTAGTAGTTCAGCACTTTCTCAAGAAATACCCTGGGATATCAGACCTACTTACCAAGGTACGACCTATTAGCACCCATTTCCACAAGTCATCTCCCTCTTTTGCTGGCCTGGCAGTGCTGCAGCAGCGCTTACACTTGCCTCATCACAGACTAATATGTGACCTCCCTACGAGATGGAATTCAACCTATCAGAGCAGCAGAGGGCAGTATCCCAATTCCAGTTGGAACATGCCCGTCAGACGCAGCTGCCAGACATAAGTACTGCCGAGTGGTTGTGAATTGCAGACATTTTTCAGGTCTTGGAGAATTGTGATTACTGTACCAACATTGTGAGCAGTGAGGCTGCTGTTATCAGCGTTACCATTCCACTGATTTGTTTATTGAAACGCTGTCTGGATGGTCTGACTGACCAAAGTGTTCATGCACCCGAGATGTCTATGTAACAGACTTCCTAATGGTTGTTAGTAATCCACACAACCTCGGCCAACAAGCTCAGACCACCTTTGCTCAGCATCATGAGGATGAGGAGGATGATGAAGAACAGGAATATTTTGAAGTTAGTAACCAAGGGATTGACAACCCAAGCTTTAGGGCTGTACAGCATGGATGGCCTGAGGAGGAGCATGAGGAGGAGAGACTGACTGAGGAGGAGAGGAGGTTTAGGGAGACAGAATGTATTCTTTCTTAGCAGTGACACACAAAGGTTTTCAGTTCAGATTCTGGGACACATGGCACAGTTCATGTCACACTGCCTTTATCATGACTGTCGGCTAGTCCACATTTTGCAGACAACAAATATTGGTTATGTACCTTCCTTGACCCATGCTATAAAGACAAATTTTCTTTGCTACTTGTGGAGGCAAATAAGGATTGCACTACGGAAACATTCAAGAGGACTGTAGTGGAGCAGTTGATGAAACGATTACCCTCAGATCATGCTTGCATCAGAGGTAGCATGTCATCTCACGCCACAGGATTACAAGAGAGGGCTACGCATAGGAGCAACACAGGCGGGGGACTAATGTGCCAAAACTGGCCCATTTTCCACAAACCGTCAACTGCGAATCAGATACCGGTTGGGGGAACGATGACAAGGAGGGAACAGTTAAGTAAGACGGTGAGGGACTATGTAGGTGACCGTATCAGCGTGCTTTCCAAGTCTACTGTTCCCTTTAACTATTGGGTTTCCAAGCTCAACACTTGGCCAGGCCTCACTAAGCCATTATACTAGCAAACACTGAGGAAACTTAGTGGCATCCTAAACGTGGCTGTTGGACTTCTGTATAGTCCCACTAGTGCAAAGATATTTGCATCACCTCTGCATTGCACACTCAAACTCATTGTTACTAACCCATTATACTAGCAAACACTGAGTGAACTTAGTGTCATCCTAAACGTGGCTGTTGGACTTCTGTATTGTCCCACTAGTGCAAAGATATTTGCAGCACGTCTGCCTGCATTGCACACTCAAACTCATTGTTACTAAGCCATTATAATACCAAAAATTGAGTAAACTTAGTGGCATACAAGAAGTGGCTGTTGTACTCTATTAGTGCCCCACTGGTGCAAATCTATGTGCAACACCTCTGCATGACACCCTCCTGCTCTGTTTTTAATAAGCTATAATGATTGCCACTAAATGGCAGCATTTTTTGCTTACAAGAAGTGGCTGTTGAACTTCCATTAGTCTCCCACTATTGCAAATCTGTTTGCAGCACCTCTGCATTGCACACTCAGACTCATTGTTACTAAGCCATTATACTAGCAAACACTGAGTAAACTCAGTGGCATCCTAAAAGTGGCTGTTGGACTTCCATTAGTGTCCCACTGGTGAAAAGCTATTTGCCGCACCTCTGCATGGCACCCTCATGCACATTTTGCTACGCTAATTTTATAGCAAACTCAGGGAATTCCTTGCTGCATTTGATAATTAGGAGGGATAGAAAGTGAGGCTTCCTTTACTGTCCTGGTACCCACAGAACACGGCCACTGTACCCACCTGCCCACTTTTGCCACGCTATTTAATTTGCCCAAAGAGCTGACTCTTTTTCTGCCATCCTAAAATTGTCTGGAATACTAAGTTAGTGTTCCTTTGCTGCCAAGCAAGGTACAACACATGTGCATTCTACACTCCTTTCCATTTCTGGAATTAAATTATTAACTGCAGGTAGTCCAGCCAATCTGTGACGAAGGTGCAGATGTGGATAAAATGTAGCCTGCATCCAATGTTGGTTTTCTCGATGTCTGACAGCTCAACAATACCATCTGTTTCCACTTCCAAAACAAGTGATGACCTGCCAATCACACTCCCTGTTGCATGTAAAGGGGTGGAAGTTCAGTGTGAAAAACCATGTGAGACTGCTGTCCCCACAGTCACAGAGGATGAAGAGCACGCAGATGCACTTGATGGGGCAGGCGGTGGTTGCACAGCCCCGCTAGGCCGCATTGTAGCACAGTGAAATTCACATTGCGACGTATGCTTCATTTTAAGTCGTGTACAGAGTGGGCTCCCCAGTATGCAGCAAAACCAGGCAACAGGAAAAGGACTCTAGGCAGTTGGGTTGATAAATGATTGTTTAACTTTACCAAAACAAACAATAAGAACCATGCATACAATTTAAATAATTGAACAATCTATTCTGTTGCCTACTACCTGCTAATCCCTCTGCGTAGCAGTAATTGTGTGTTTGTGCATGTGTGTGTGTGTGTGTGCGAACACGACTTACCAGTGGTGCATCACAAGAGCTTCCAAGTTATCTACCTAAACATAGACAAAACACATTACTCCCCCTGAATACCCTTGTTAGCTGAAGCCTCACAGATAAGGCAGATGATAACAGTGTGAATACAAACCACACAGCTCTGCAACACAGTCATGGAAATCTTGAAAATCAATAGTCAATGCAAACATGTGTCGCTGTCCGTCTATGATTTAAACTGTACGTGACAATTTGACAGTGCAGAGGCAGCAAGTCTTATTGTCTATATAGTCGGACTACCCAGAACAGATATGTGTTTTGCTAATAAAACAAAGTGTTGCGTGCCCGCATTATTGTCTGGGCACAGCCTACCGTACCCGGGTACTGTGATGTCCAGTTGCCAGAAATACAGACTTTACGCTCCTCTCACGGTAAGCAGTATAGACAGCTCCGTAAGAATGTTGGTCTGTGGCACAGGATGCTGCTCACTGGCGTTACGGTACTCCTCACCAATCTCCAAAATGACTCCCCTCACAATTGAATGAAGTGTTTCCGCGGTGGCTCCTTGCTGTAACACACACCTTTAGCTTTTCCTTCTGTTCATAGACAGCATCTCCAAGTCCACACCCGAAGAGCAATTTCTCCTCCACGTCTAAGTGTGGAGAGGCAGCTAGTGCGCTTGCGTGTGCCGATTTACCCCAGCCGCAGCCTAACTACAGTGTTTCGCCTAGTGAGTATGCTCAGCCTGACTGTGCCATTCCTGAGGCTAAGTCTTCATTTCGGGATACAGCGCATGCTACCACACTTAGTGCGAAAAGCCTCTTTGCACAGGTACTTGCATTCCGTGCCGGGTCTAAGTCCTGTTTTGTGCCTAGATACCATGCTAAAGCTGATAGTCTTTTTTCAGAGACTCTATTTCATGCAACTGACCATGCTCAGGCACTTACTGCATCAGAGACTAGGTCCGGTAATTAACTCTTTGGCCCTGCCCCTAATATGGGGGGGCCCATATAGACCACAGGGCATCAGGTGTCCTGACGATGTGGCCAGGCCACTCCCAAATGGCTTGCAGAGGCCCGCCCCTATGACTTGTCACCTCATTATTGATGGTCAGACGATGACTGGTGAGGTGTTTGTGTCGTGGCAGCCATGAGGTCATTATTGAAGTTGCGGTTCCAAATAGGACGCTAGTTATGCCACTCATGACGTATCACTCTGCTTTTGTCTCCAGGAGGTGCATTGTGGTCCACCCTGGTTTGGGGCGGACCCAGGTTATAAAACGGGCTGGAGCCAACAAGGAGGTGCGCAGTCTTCTATTATGCTCCAAAAGAGCACACCTCCATGTGTTGAACCCATTGCGGCTTTAGGCCAGAGGTAGGCAGGGATAGGGCGTCGATGCAGGCCGCCACCACAGTTGGTAACGCAGAACGGTTAAGACCAGCTCCTGTCCTACAAGTCCTGCTTGTGCAGCCCAGTGGCATTAACAGGCCTGCTGCTGCTGATGCGCCTGCTGTCCACAGGTGTGGCCCCAATGCACACGGTCAGCGTACTGAATGGCCCCTGTGATGTTAACAGGGAGTTCCTGGGCTCGGTGGGCGTGTGGACCCTGTGACGCTAACAGGGCTCCCAGTCTCAAGATCCGAGTGGCGTCTAACTCGGTTCAGGCTACTATTAGTTTCATAGCCACACAGATCTGTATCCTCCACCGAACCTTCCAGTTGCCAACCTCTCCTTTTCCATCTGGGAGCACGGTGGACATTGACTGCTGATGGGGATATATACCTTTCTCTTTCTTTTCTTATTAATTTTCGTTATATAGCGGTAACATAGTATATACCACCTTATCCAAATCTGCCAGTCCCACCGTAACAGATGGTGTTTCTTCATCAAATGTTACTTTTGCTTAACCAACAAACCCACGGACAAAAACTTTTTTCCCCTTTCCAACACAACTGTTCCCCTTTCCACCAGCATTTGTCCTTTTTCAACTCATTTGGTATATGACCAAAAGTGCAACTCTGCAGGGACACCGTACTCAATGCCATCTCAGCACAGCAGCCAGCCCTCGGTCCCTCAGATGTAGACAAGTAAAAGAGCATTTCCTCCTATCCATGAGAAAGCATTGAGATTCACTCTGTGCAGCACTGGTGTTTACTGATAAAAGCAGATCTAAGATTGCGTACCACCTTCTGCTGATAATCCTGTATACGTGCGTCCCTTTCTATGACAGGAATTATTTCGCCAAATTTTGTCTTGTACCGGGGATCTAACAGTGTGGCAACCCAGTAGTTAGCATTACTTCGAATTCGTACAATCCGAGGGTCATGTTGTAGGTAGTGCAGCAAGAAGGCGCTCATGTGTCTTGTGCATCCAGGAGGACCAAGTCCTTGGTGTGTTGGTGGCAGAGAGGTGAGAATCGTGCCTCCTTCCTCTGCCCTCTCCCCCAAAACCTCGCACAACCGAAATGTGAGCAAGCTCTCACTCATCTGCTGAGTCTTCCATGCCCATCGCCTGTTCGTCCTCCATTTCTTCATGGGCTCCTGCACCTTCCTCAACAATTTTTGCTGATACTATGCGCCCTTGTTAATCCCTATCCCCCACCATAACTGCCGCCTAGGTGCCGCTCACCGTATGGACCTTGTAGATCTTATTATCCTTTCTGCATATGACTCCTCCTGTACTTCCTCCCCTTCCTCTTGGACCAACACCTGACTCCGAATAATGCATACAGTGTGCTCCATCTTGTAGATGACCAGAATTGTCACGCTGAGAATGGCATCGCCAGTGCTAAACATCTTCGTCGACATTTGTAAACTGTGTAGAAGGGTGCATAGGTCCTTGATCTGACACCACTCCAGCAGCGTGATCTGCACCACCTCTGGATCAAGTTAGCCCAGGGTATACGTCATACCGTATTTCAGCAGGGCTCTGCGGTGCTGCCACACACACTGCAACATGTGCAGATTCCAATTCCTGCGTGTCAGAACATCGCATTTCCGGCGTTTAACCGCCAGACCCTAAGACTTCCGGAGCGATGAAAGTTGTTGAGCTGCTGGGTGCGAAGGATGAAAGTGAGCACATAGCAGCGTGCCTGCTGCACAAGGCCATGTAGGCCGGGATGGTGTTTTAAAAATTGCTGGAGAATTAGATTCAACACGTGAGACATACAAGTCACGTGTGTCACATTGCCCTGACGAAGGGCCGCAGACAGGTTTGCATCATTGCCGCACACGGCTGTTAAGTCACCAACGTAGTCCACTCAATCAATTTGTACTCTGGTCCCAATGGGAAGACACCACACCCTTTTTTAGGCCCCTCCTGTCTGCAGACCACTGCCAGACAAAGCTATGAACCTCTTGTTACTGTTACCCCCAGTTCAGTTTTATGAGTTTGTGTGCTTGTTACCTGACTACTTTTCCTGCTTGCTGTTTATGTACCTCGTTGGCCGATCCACATTTCACCTCTGCTTGTTTTCTGATTAAGTCCTGGCCATCCCAGTCTGTTCCTCTTCCTGTTTTTGACCATGCATGACTACTATTCTCTGGAACCGCAGCCTTCCACAGGTATTGATTAACTTGGGCCCTGTGTAATTCCAAATCACTGTATAGGGGTTAAAGGGTTTCAGGGTTCTGGGTGTCCAGCTTGGTGAGTGGCTTGCCTCTAGCCTATCCTTTACAGCCCATCTGAGTGTGTCGATCCAGGCAGGCGTTATACCGTGCCCTCTGCAGAAGGCCATGTAGGCCGGGTGTTATGATCCGGAACCATGGAAGACCACCACAAATCATTGGCAAAAAGGTGACAAGAGCATTGGCAACTAATCTGGCCGCCATCCCCTTACTAACCAACACAACTAGAAGTAGCCGAGGGGTGAACTAACATCCTGTGCACCGCGAACCCAGCCGGAGAACTAACTATCCTAAAGGTAGGAAAGATGAATAACTCTCTGCCTCAGAAAATAGACAAGAATAGCAAGTCCCCCACATTCAAAGACTGCGGAGATATAGGAAAAACACAATACACAGGTAGATGACAGGATTAGCAAAACATGAGGCCCCCACTGACTAAAATAGGAAAGGACAGGAAAGGGACTGATGGTTGCCAGAGAAAAACCCTACAAAATACCAACTTCCTGATAGTACAAAAAGGCCCTCAGATCGCTCGATCTGAACTCCGTCCTATACCAGGTGCCCTTGTCATACCAATGAACAGAAAACAAGAATCATAACAAAGTCAACAAGCCACAAACACATGGACCCAAAGGAGCTATACTCCACACAAAACTGCAGGGAGTTCCTCAACAATCCACTGAGGGGGAAAATCCCTGCAAGCAAATAAACTGAAAATAACCACAGCAAAATGACAAACCCAGATAAACAAAAGAACAGACAATAAATAAAGAGCAAGCACTTATCTGGGGAAGATGTGGTGTAAGGCAGGATTAAGCAGGCTAGAGATACAAAGAACAACTGACATCCGGCAACAGCCTGCAATCAGACCAGGACTTAAATAAGCAGAGAGTTAGGAAAGGAAACACCCACTGCACAACACACCTGATCTCTGTCCAAACCCTTCCTGGCCACCAGAGGGAGCCTCCCAGCAGCCAAGACATAACTAACATTCACAACAGCCGGCATAGTGTTTTAAAAATTGCTGGACAACCAGGTTCAACACGTGAGCCATACAAGGCACGTGTGTCACATTGCCCTGAAGAAGGGTCGCAGACTGGTTTGCATCATTGTCGCACCCGACCTTCCCTGGCTGCTGGTTGAGTGTAGACAACCATTGATGAAACTCGGTCTCACTCTCCAGAGCTAACCATCCACAATTCCTCAGCGGTGTCTCACATTTCCCCTACATTTCAAAGTAAACATTTGACCGCCTGATGACCTTGAGGTCTGCTGCCAGCCTAGTAAGGAGGTGTGTGGGATTCCTTGGGCGCAGTTACAAGGAACTGTGGCCTGACCACACAGGGTTTGGGCCGAGGTGGAGGACCCACACAAGGTTGAGGAGGCAGAAGCAGTGGAGGAACTTGTACATACAGAGGAAGGATTGACACACAAGTCGTGGGGACGGCAAGACTTGTACAGCAATCCCTTCTCCATCTCTCACCATAGTTACCCAGTGCCCAGTCAGCAACATGTAACTCCCCTGTCCATGCTTACTGGTCCAAGTATCTGTGGTGAAATGCACCGTCACACAGAGTTTCTCAAGGAATCGGTGAGGTTGTGTGCGACCTACTGTGGTAGCGCGGGCACGCCTTTTTTGGAGAAGGAGTGACGACTGGCCATCAGCTCTTGGGGCACTGCAATGGGCATAAGGTCTCGAAAATCCTCGGTCTCAAAAGGGTGTAAAGGCAGCCTTTCTGTTGCCAACAAGTTGCAGATGATGAAACTCAACCTCTTAGGCATGTCATGCCCTTCGAAAATCATGTAAAACACAGCGAGGGGACTCCAACCACAGTCTCCCTCATTTCCACTAATTGGGCCACACACACCCCACTTGACTGGCATCACTTGATCCCCCTTTTCAAAATGAAACAGATGCTTTGCATGAAGCACTCTCAAAAATACGCGTGCCTTTCGCCTCCCCTGGATGACCCAGGGGAAGAAAAGTCCTCTGAGAGCCATGACTTGTTCATCTTGGTTCTTTTACATACACAGCGAGGGGGACTCCAACCACAGTCTCCCTCGTTTCCACTAATTGGGCCACACACACCCCACTTGACTGGCATCACTTGATCCCCCTTTTCAAAATGAAACAGATGCTTTGCATGAAGCACTCTCAAAAATACCCAGGGGAAGAAAAGTCCTCTGAGAGCCATGTCCACATTGTCAGTGGACAGACACGTGTGCTTATCTGCCAGCAGACCCCCAGCAGCACTGAAGACAGGTTCCGAGAGAACGCTGGCTGCAGGACACGACAAGATCCCCAAGGCGTACGTGGCAAGCTAAGGCAATTTATCCAGATTGGAAGCCTAAAATGAGCAGGGCTCAAGTTGCACAATAATGGCATCGACGTTTCCTTGCATATACTCATATATCTGTGTGTCCTCCTCTTTTTCCTTGTCCAGCTCTCTTGTTTTTGCATGAGTATATGTCCTTGTCACTTTCCCATGTGTTTGTGTTGTGTTGAGTTGTTTGTCACCTTTTGGACACCTTTGAGGGTGTTTTCTAGGTGTTTTTCTGTGTTTGTGATTGCCTGCCATTGTTTCCTATGCGGTTCGAGTTCGGTTCGCCGGACGTTCGACGAACCGAACTCGAACGGGACCTCCGTTCGACAAACCGAACTCGAGCCGAACCACGGCCGGTTCGCTCATCTCTAGTTGGGAGTACCGACTGATGCTGGGCTCCATAGTGTCTGAACCATTATTCCCTGGGGAAACATAATGTATTAAACTGCTTGGCATGTTATGCCTTGTTGCAAATCCTACCAATTTTTTGAAAAAAAAAATTGTTGGGAGTACCCACTGATGCAGTGCTCCATAGTGTCTGAACCATTATCCCCTGGGGAAACTGAATTTTTTAAAATCCTCGGTGTTAGCTAGTGGAATAAAGCCTGAGTTCCAGACTCCAAACTATGCCACTTCCCCATGGCTGCCTGCTTGTCAAACTGGTGTGCAAGAAGGTGGCGCTGATGCCTCCTTCTCCCAAGCTGATGTTGGCCAAACTCAATCATCAACGACCACATCCGCTTCAGTGACCCAGCGTTCCATGCAGTTGTCCATATCACAGACCTTCAAAAAGAAACGAAAATACCGTATTACACACCTAAGGGCAGAAACCATAACTGCACACATTGCACGATTTATGGCCCTTCAGATTTTGCCGTATCAGCTTGTGGGAACAGAGGCGTTCTTCTGACGGTGTGAGAAAATGAATGTATTAAATCCTTGGCATGTTATGCCCTGTTGCTTATGCTACAATTTTTTTAAAAAAATAAGCTGTTGGGAGCTCTTGGGAGTACCTTGTGATGCTTTGCTAAATGATGTCTGAACCACAACACCCTAGGGGAACTGAATATAGTAAACTCCTTGGCATGTTTTGCCCTGTTGCTTATCCTACCATTTTTTTTTAAATAAGCTGTTGGGAGTAACTTCTGATGCTGTGCTACATGGTGTTTGAACCATTCCCCTCTGGGTAAACTGATTTTTTTTAAATCCTCGGTGTTAGCTAGTGGAATAAAGCCTGAGTTCAAGAGTGAAACAACTGCCACTTCCACGGTGCTGCATGCTTCACAAACTGCGGTCTAGGAAGCAGGTGATGATGCCTCCTGCTCCCAACCTGCTTTTGGTCAGATGCAATCATCAATGACATCAGCTTCGATGTCCCAGCATGGTGGTCATTTGTCCATAAAACATACATTTCTGAATCATTTGAATAGAATTTGAATAGAGGGCCACTGGAGCCGGTGGTGCTGGTGGGGGAGGAGGAGGAGGAAGAGGGCAAGGTCAACATCCAAATGACCACATTGGCAATAGCACTGTAAAGTGTTATGGAGTACATATTCCAACTTTCACACTAATGATATAGGGGACGCAGAAAACTACAAATGACTGCCATCCCTCTCCAGTGTATGTTACAGGGCCCACCTGAGAAGTCTGAGATTTGAGAACAGCTAGTGGCCCTTAGAGGGCCACTGGAGCCGGTGGTGCTGGTGGAGGAGGAGGGCAAGGTCAACATCCCAATGGGCACATTGTAACTGACCTTCTAAAGTGCTGTCAAATATGTCCCAAAAAAGGAGGGGTGAGACAGACACCAATATAATGTATAAGTTACAGCCCTTTCTAATCGAAAAAGGAAAAATGTAAAAAACAAAATGTGTGAACATATGCTAAAGTGGGGTTTTTTTTGGGAGGACGGGGCTTGATTTGACGTTTTATTACATTTATTAGGCACTAGAAACTGTTTCTTAGCAATTTCCCCTCTTTTACTTTGGTTTGAGAGCTGTTCTGGCGACTACGTAAATGCTGCGTGCTGCTCTGACCACGTTATTCCAAGACACCAGAAATGCAGTCAGGCCCCTTCTACAGGCTGTGCCCATACAGTTTCAGCCTTTTTCCATCCATTTCAGCCTTTTCCTCAGTCACCACAGGTCACCGACAGGTTCAACGTAAAATTATTCGAGTTTCCCATAGACTTACATTGGGGGTCAAATATTCGCGAATACTCGAATAGTGGTGAGGTATTAACCCGATATCCGTCAAAGCGAATAATAGGGTATTTGATCATCCCTATTAATAAACTTGTTGAATGTGGTTTTGAGCAGATTGAGGACAGCAGTTTTTAGAATGGTGTCACTTGCTGGTGTTTTCTGTCACCCAGGTCGCTCAAAGTTTCTTCAAATGTGATATGAACCCTGAAAAAATGGTTTTGTAAATTTTATTGGAAAAAATTTGAAATTTCTGATAAACTTTTAACCCTTGTAACTTCCTAACAAAAAATGTTGTTTCAAAAATTGTGTTGATGTAAATTAGACATGTGGGAAATGTTTACTTATTAACTACTTTGTTTGAAATTAGCAAAAATAATTACATTTTCATCAAATCTCCAATATTTTCAAAAATAAACACAAAAAATATTGTCTTAAATTCACCACTACCAATATAAAACACTTGATTTTATTCAAATAGTTTAAAACATAATGAAGTTACAATTTGTGTAGCAGCATCTGACGTGTTTCGGACTAATGAATCCTTAGTCCTACGATTAAATACTCATTTGTCTGAAACTCATCATCAGTTGCTGCTACATGAATTTTAGCCTCACTCTGATTTAAACTATTTGGAATAAAGACAAGAGTTGAATATTGGTGCTGGATCTCACTTCACTACTTTGTCTATATACCGTGGATGCCAGCCACTTGGCTGTTGTGAATGTTAGTTATGTCTTGGCTGCTGGGAGGCTCCCTCTGGTGGCCAGGAATGGTTTGGACAGAGACCAGGTGTGTTGTGTAGTGGGTGTTTCCTTTCCTAACTCTCTGCTTATTTAAGTCCTGGTCTGATTGCAGGCTGTTGCCGGATGTCAGTTGTTCTTTGTATCTCTAGCCTGCTTATTCCTGCTCTACATCACATCCACTCCAGATAAGTTCTTGCTCTTTATTTATTGCCTGGTTCTTTTGCTTATCTGGGTTTGTCATTTGTTGTGGTTGGTTTCAGTTTATTTCCTTCCCGGGATTTTCCCCCTCAGTGGATTGTTGAGGAACTCCCTGCAGTTCTGTGTGGAGTATAGCTCCTTTGGGTCCATGTGTTTATGGCTTCTTGAATTTGTTATAATTCTTGTTTTCTGTTCATTGGTATGACAAGGGCACCTGGTATAGGACGGAGTTCAGATCAAGCGATCTGAGGGCCTTTTTGTACTATCAGGAAGTTGGTATTTTGCAGGGTTTTTCTCTGGCTACCATCAGTCCCTTTCCTGTCCTTTCCTATTTTAGTCAGCGGGGGCCTCACCTTTTGCTAATCCTGTCATCTACCTGTGTATTGTGTTTTTCCTATATCTCCGCAGTCTTTGAATGTGGGGGGCTTGCTATTCTTGTCTATTTTCTGAGGCAGAGAGTTATTCATCTTTCCTACCTTTAGGATAGTTAGTTCTCCGGCTGGGTTCGCGGTGCACAGGATGTTAGTTCACCCCTCGGCTACTTCTAGTTGTGATGGTTAGTAAGGGGATGGCGGCCAGATTAGTTGCCAATGCTCTTGTCACCTTTTTGCCAATGATTTGTGGTGGTCTTCCATGGTTCCGGATCATGACAGTACATCCGGCCAAACAAATTTAAAGGGTACTCTTAAGAAGGAAAAAAAAAAAAGCTGCTGAGAAATTTTTTTTTTTTTTGGTGTTTTTCCTCTTCTTCTTTGGGTTCTGTGGAAGATTTCTTTTGTCTAGCATGGATGAATTGGGTGAGCGTGTTGCTCATCTTGATGCGAAGGTTCGTCGTATAGAGTCTTATCTTGTACAGACTCCCCTTGCAGAGCCTAAAATTCCTGTTCCTGAATTTTTTTTTGGGAGATAGGTCGAGATTTTTGAGCTTCAAAAATAATTGTAAATTATTTTTTGACCTGCGCCCTAAGTCCTCAGGGAATCCCGTACAGCAGGTTAAGATTGTCATCTCCTTGCTGCGTGGTGACCCTCAGGACTGGGCCTTCTCTTTAGCGTCTGATGATCCGATTCTCAATGATGTGGACTCCTTTTTTCAGGCCTTAGGATTATTATATGACGAACCCAATATTGTGGACCAAGCAGAAAAGGTCTTGTTGTCCTTAACTCAGGGTTTGGATTCTGCAGAAACGTTTTGTCAGAAATTTCGTAAGTGGGCGGTCCTTACCAAATGGAATGATGATGCGCTTGCGGCTCTTTTTCGCAAGGGTATTGCGGATGCTGTGAAGGATGTAATGGTAGGATTTCCCGTCCCTTCTGGTCTTGATGCCTCTATGACCTTGGCCATTCAGATTGATAGGCGTTTATGTGAGCACAGGAAGATACCTGCTGGTTTTGTGCCTGTGGAACAGTCTTTGGAGCCTATGGAGTGTGATAGGGTCCTTTCTAATGCTAGTCGGCAGGGGTTCAGACGGAAGAATAGACTGTGCTTCTATTGTGGAGACGCTTCTCATAACATCTCTGTCTGCCCTAAACGTGAAAGGAGATTGGCTACTTCTGTTACTGTGGGTTCTTTGCAACCTAAGTTTATTTTGTCTGCCACATTGATTTGCTCATTGTCTTCCTTTTCTGCATTTGCCTTTGTGGACTCAGGGGTAGCGCTCAATTTGATGGATTTTGGGTTTGCTAGGGATTGTGGTTTTCCCATGGTTCCTTTGCAAACTCCTATTCCTTTAAGGGGCATTGATGCTACCCCTTTGGCAGAACATAAACCCCAATTTTGGACCCAGGTGCATATGAGAGTTGCACCAGCGCATCAGGAAACTTGTACATTTTTAGTATTACATAATCTACAGGATACCTTGGTACTGGGATTTCCGTGGTTGCAGACCCATAATCCGGTTCTTGACTGGAGATCCTTGTCGGTAGTTAGTTGGGGTTGTCAAGGTGTGCATCAGGACCTTTCCGTGTCGTCCACGTCTGCTCAGGCAGTTGATGTTCCGGCTTTCTTGTCTGATTTCCGTGATGTATTTAATGACCAGGAATCTGATTCTCTGCCCCCACACCGGGACTGTGACTGTGCCGTTGAGTTGGTGCCCGGTTGTAAATTTCCCAAGGGGCGGATTTTCAACTTGTCTGTGCCCGAACATGATGCCATGTGGTCATACATCAGAGAATCATTGGAGAAGGGGCACATTCGGCCCTCATCTTCTCCTTTGGGTGCTGGCTTCTTCTTTGTTGCTAAGAAAGATCGTTCGTTGAGACCTTGTATTGATTACCGTCTTCTTAATAAAATTACAGTCAAATATCAGTACCCTTTGCCTCTGATGTCTGATCTGTTTTCTAGAGTGCAGAGTGCCAAATGGTTTACGAAGCTGGATCTCAAGGGTGCGTATAATCTCATCCGTATTAAGGAGGGTGATGAATGGAAGACGGCTTTTAATACTCCTGAGGGGCATTTTGAGTACCTAGTGATGCCTTTTGGGCTCACTAATGCACCCTCCGTCTTCCAGGCCTTCATGAATGATATTTTTCGGGACCTTATTGGTAAATTTTTGATGGTGTATTTGGATGATATCTTGATTTTTTCTGATGATTGGGACTCTCATGTGGGGCAAGTACGGGAGGTTTTTCAGATACTTAAGGATAATGCACTGTACGTTAAGGGGTCAAAGTGCCTCTTTGGGGTGCAAAGGATTTCCTTTTTGGGCTTCATCCTGTATCCCTCCGCTATTGAAATGGACCCGGTTAAGGTTCAGGCTATTTACGACTGGGTGCAACCGACTTCTCTAAAATCCCTGCAGCGGTTTTTGGGGTTTGCTAATTTTTACCGTAAATTTATAGCCAATTTTTCTGCCATTGTCAAACCTCTGACATATTTGACAAAGAAGGGAGCTGATGCTGAGCATTGGACCCCTGAGGCTATTGTGGCCTTCCAGGAGCTTAAAAGGCGATTCACTTCAGCCCCAGTTCTGCAGCAACCTGATGTGTCTCGCCCATTTCAAGTTGAGATTGATGCCTCAGAGATCGAAGCAGGTGCTGTTCTGTCTCAACGAGACGCCACTTCGGGTAAACTTAAGCCCTGTGCCTTTTTCTCTCGGAAGTTTGCTCCTTCTGAACGGAATTATGATGTGGGGAACCGGGAATTATTGGCTATGAAGTGGGCATTTGAAGAGTGGAGGCATTGGTTGGAGGGGGCTAGGAATCAAGTGGTGGTGCTTACGGACCACAAGAATCTCATCTATCTGGAATCGGCCAAGAGGTTGAATCCTCGGCAGGCCAGGCGGGCTTTGTTTTTTACCCGGTTTAATTTTGTGGTCTCTTTTTTGCCGGGCACCAAGAATGTTAAGGCCGATGCCCTTTCCAGGAGTTTCTGCGCTGACTCTTTGGAGGTTGTCGAACTGTCTACTATCCTGACTGATGGTGTTGTTTTCTCGGCTATTTCGCCTGATCTGCGGTTGGCACTGGCGAAATTTCAGGGGGATAAACCTGAGAGATGTCCTACAGGGAAACTGTTTGTCCCAGACCAATGGAGAGACCGAGTTGTCTCTGAGGTTCATTGCTCTGTTTTGGCGGGTCATCCTGGCATTTTTGGTACTCTGGATCTTGTGAGACGCTCTTTTTGGTGGCCTTCCCTGTCCCGAGATATCCGTCGTTTTGTGCAGTCGTATGGAGTTTGTTCTAGGTCCAAGCCCTGTTGTTCACGTTCTAGTGGGCTATTATTGCCTTTGCCTGTACCTAAGAAACCTTGGACGCACATCTCTATGGATTTTATTTCAGAGCTTCCCGTCTCTCAGAAAATGACTGTGATTTGGGTGATCTGTGACAGATTCTTCAAGATGGTCCACTTGGTTCCCCTAGCTAAGTTGCCGTCTTCATCAGAGTTGGTGCCTTTGTTTTTGCAACATGTTGTCCGTTTGCATGGTATTCCCGAAAACATTGTTTCTGACAGAGGGGTGCAGTTTGTATCCAGGTTTTGGAGGATTCTTTGCTCCAAATTGGGTGTTCAGCTGTCTTTCTCCTCGGCGTTTCATCCTCAGACCAACGGTCAGACTAAAAGGGCTAACCAGACCCTGGAGACCTATTTACGGTGTTTTGTTTCTGCGGATCAGGATGACTGGGTTTCGTTTTTGCCTTTGGCTGAATTTGCCCTTAACAATAGAGCTAGCTCTACCACATTGGTGTCCCCCTTTTTCTGCAATTTTGGGTATCACCCTAGGTTCCTCTCAGGACAGCTTGAGGCGTCTGACTGTCCGGGGGTGGATTCGGTGGTCAACAGAATGCAGCAGATTTGGGGGCAGGTAGTGGATAAATTGTTTCAGTCCCAAGAAACTGCCCAAAAGTTTGCCAACCGGCGTCGGACTGTTGGTCCCCGGTTTAAAGTAGGGGACATGGTGTGGTTGTCCTCTAAAAATATTCCTATGAGAGTTCCGTCTCCTAAATTTAAGCCCAGATTTATTGGACCTTTATAAGATTTCGAAGATTATTAATCCTGTATCTTTCCGTTTGACTCTGCCTGCGTCATTTAAGATTCACAATGTCTTCCATAAGTCCTTGTTGAAGAAACATGCGGAGCCGGCAGTTCCTGCAGCAGCGCCTCCTGACCCTGTTTTGGTACAAGGGGATCTGGAGTATGAGGTTGAAAAAATTCTGGATTCCCGTCGCAGTAGGCGTCAGCTTCAGTACATTGTGAAATGGAAGGGTTATGGGCAGGAAGATAACTCTTGGGTTGTGGCTTCTGACATTCATGCGGACAGGTTGGTTCGCGCCTTCCATCATGCTCATCCCGAGCGACCCGGTGGCGTGGGTGAGAGTTCGGTGACCCCTCCTCAAGGGGGGGTACTGTTGTGAATGTTAGTTATGTCTTGGCTGCTGGGAGGCTCCCTCTGGTGGCCAGGAAGGGTTTGGACAAAGATCAGGTGGGTTGTGCAGTGGGTGTTTCCTTTGCTAACTCTCTGCTTATTTAAGTCCTGGTCTGATTGCAGGCTGTTGCTGGATGTCAGTTGTTCTTTGTATCTCTAGCCTGCTTAATCCTGCTCTACATCACATCCACTCCAGATAAGTTCTTGCTCTTTATTTATTGCCTGGTTCTTTTGCTTATCTGGGTTTGTCATTTGTTGTGGTTGGTTTCAGTTTATTTCCTTCCAGGGATTTTCCCCCTCAGTGGATTGTTGAGGAACTCCCTGCAGTTCTGTGTGGAGTATAGCTCCTTTGGGTCCATGTGTTTATGGCTTGTTGAATTTGTTATAATTCTTGTTTTCTGTTTATTGGTATGACAAGGGCACCTGGTATAGGAAGGAGGTGAGATCGAGCGATCTGAGGGCTGTTAGGGCCAGGTGGACGGGCAGACCCAGGAGGTGGATCCACTGGGCTGAACACCTCACCGAAGGCAAGGTGCCCGGTAGCCGGAGCACTACGGGTAGCAGGACAGTCCGTTCAGAGGAGTGGAGTGTAGAAGTCCCTGGGACCACGGAGTCACTGAAGGTAGTCCGGGTGACGGAGCTCAGGTTCGGAGGCCGAGATGACGTCAGGCAGAGTCCGGAATCGATGGAGCGAGAAGACGGGTCACCACAGGGATCGGAGATGGTATGAACTGACGGGACGGCAGACCGTCACCGTTCGGGGTTCGGGTATCGTCAGGACCGGTTGGCGAGGCAGGAGCGGCTCTAGGAGAGAGATAGGTAAGTATACCAGAAGACACAAGGAGACCTGACTCCTAGCTTAGCAAAACACGAAGAACAGGCCCCGCCCACTTGGAAAGGATCTCCCTATATACCCTGTACCTGATTCTTCAATATCCTGTTGGAGGACACTGGCCCTTTAAGAGAGGGTCAATGACCGCGTGCGCGCCCTAATGCGCATGCGCGAGGCCCGGGTGCCAGAAGCCAGAGCAGGGAGCGGTGAACAGGAGGCCGGAGAGCCGGGCTGGAGCAGAGTTGCCGACGGGCGCCGGGAGCGGGGACCGGGCTGCCTGGGGACCGCAGGTGATGGGGCATGGAGGCTGTGGAGCGGGGGACGCCTGGCAGAGGAGCCGGGGAGCGTGGCAGGGGATCCGGGGAGCGTGGCAGGGGAGCCGGAGAGCGTGACAGTACCCCCTCCCCCACGCCCCCCTCCCCGCAACCGGGACAGGAAGGCACGTATCAGGGGAGTACCCACATTCTCCCGGGGTTCCCAGGACCTATCCTCAGGACCATACCCTGCCCAGTCCACCAGGAAGAACTGTCGGCCCCGTACGGTTTTCATGGCCACAATATCCCTTACCGCATAGATGTCATCATCAGCAATAGGAGGAGGAGCAGAACTGGCAGCAGCGGAGAAGGGACCAAGGACAACCGGCTTGAGCAGGGAGACGTGGAAGGAGTTGGGTATTCTCATCGTGGCCGGGAGCTGCAGCTTGTAGGAGACCTCGTTTATTTTGCTGAGGACTTTAAACGGCCCGATGTAGCGAGGACCCAGCTTGTATGATGGTAGCTTCAATCGGACGTACTTGGAAGCAAGCCAGACCAGATCTCCTGGAGAGAAACACGGAGCATCCAGACGCCTCTTGTCTGCGTGTCTCTTCATCCGCAGGGAAGCACGTCCAAGGGACGTCTTGACAGAGTCCCAAATTGTTGTAAAGTCACGGACTACAGCATCAGCAACAGGGACATCCGAGGAAGAGGATACAGGTAAAGGGACGGAAGGCTGAAGTCCGTAAATGACATGGAAGGGAGAGCTGGAGGAGGACTCACTGACGTGGTGGTTATGGGAGAATTCAGCCCAAGGAAGAAGCGTGGACCAGTCGTCGTGATGGGCGTTAACGTAGTGATGTAAGAAGGAGGTCAAGATCTGATTGACTCGTTCCACTTGGCCATTTGACTGAGGATGGTAGGCTGAAGAAAAGTCCAGAGTCACTCCCAGATGTTTGCAGAGAGCCCTCCAGAAGCGGGAGGTAAACTGAGTTCCTCTGTCGGACACAATGTGTGATGGAAAGCCATGCAACCGGAAGATGTGCTGTATGTAGGCGTCAGCGAGTTCCTGGGCAGAGGGCAGTCCAGCCATAGGGACGAAATGAGCCATTTTGGAGAACCGATCCACCACGACCCATATGTCTGTGTGTCCGGAGGACAGGGGCAAGTCTGTAATAAAGTCCATTACAATGTGTTGCCACGGAACGGAGGGTATAGGCAGAGGCAGAAGACGACCATATGGCAGGTGTTTGGGCGTCTTGTTCCTGGCACAAGAGGAGCAGGCTGAGACAAAAGAAGCGACGTCCGTGCGAAGGGATGGCCACCAGTAGTGATGTACAATTGTACTCCATGTTTTCTTCTGACCAGCATGGCCGGCTATTTTCGAGGCATGGCCCCAGTGCAACACTTTTTGCCTGTCAGTCTCAGAGACATAGGTCTTCCCGGGCGGTATCTGGGCCAGGGTGACAGGGGCCACCGGAATGATTTTACTTGGGCAGATGATGGGCTGGGATGTCTCCTCCTCCTGTTCCATGGGCATGAATGACCTGGACAAGGCATCTGCTCGCACATTCTTGTCCGCGGGTCGAAAATGGAGCTGAAAATCGAACCTGGCAAAGAACAAGGACCACCTGGCTTGCCGTGGGTTCAGTCGCTGAGCGGACCGCAGGTATTCCAGGTTCTTGTGGTCCGTGTAAATGATCACGGGGTACACTGCTCCCTCCAGAAGGTAGCGCCATTCCTCCAGAGCCAGTTTGACTGCTAATAGCTCTCGGTCACCGATGGTGTAGTTGCGTTCAGGCGCTGAGAAGCCCTTGGAGTAGAAACCGCAAGTAACCATCTTCCCGGAGGAGGACTTCTGCATGAGCACTGCTCCGGCTCCCGAGGAGGAGGCATCCACCTCCAAGGTGAACTGTCGGTTTAACTCAGGACGGTGGAGCACAGGGGAGGAAGCAAATGCCTGTTTCAGGGAGCCAAACGCAGCATAGGCCGCAGGTGACCAGTCCTTTGGATTAGCCCCCTTCTTGGTCAAGGCGGAGAGAGATGCAGTCAGGGCAGAGAAGTGAGGGATGAACTGACAGTAATAGTTTGCGAATCCAAGAAAGCGTTGGATTGCCTTCAGTCCGGAAGGAGGGGGCCAGTTAAGAATGGAAGACACCTTCTCCGGGTCTATCTGCAGGCCGGTATCGGAGATTACGTAACCCAGGAAGGGAAGAGAAGACTGCTCGAAGACACACTTCTCGTACTTGGCGTACAGCCGATTCTCTCTCAGTCTTTGTAGTACCAGCTGCACGTTCTCTCTCTGTGGGTCTGGAGGTCCGGAGAGAAGACCAGGATATCATCAAGATACACCACCACACAGACGAAGAGAAGGTCCCGGAACACGTCGTTCACCAATTCCTGAAAGACTGCTGGTGCGTTACACAGGCCGAAGGGCATCACACAGTATTCATAGTGCCCATCGCGAGTATTGAATGCGGTCTTCCATTCGTCCCCAGAGCGGATGCGGACCAGGTTGTAGGCACCCCGAAGATCCAACTTGGTAAACACACTAGCTCCTCTAAGCCGATGAAACAATTCGGGGATGAGCGGCAGGGGGTATTTATTTTTCACGGTGATTTGATTCAATCCCCGGTAGTCAATGCATGGGCGTAGGTCGCCCTCTTTCTTCTTAACGAAGAAGAAGCCTGCTCCAGCAGGAGAGGAGGATCTCCGAATGAATCCCCTTGCCAGGTTCTCCGTGATGTAGGCAGACATGGCCCTTGTTTCAGCAGGAGACAGAGGATATATCCGTCCTCGAGGTGGTGTAGTTCCCGGGAGTAGGTCGATGGCACAGTCATAAGGACGATGTGGCGGCAGTACCTCTGACTCCTTTTTATCAAAGACGTCCGCGAAGGACCAATAGCCCGAGGGCAGTCCCGGTAGGGACTCCGGAACCGGAGGTCGTCGGATGGGCTGTATAGTCTTCAGACAGTTCTCGTGGCAAGAGGAGCCCCATCGAGTGATTTCACCAGTACACCAGCTGACTGACGGTTCGTGTGTCCGTAACCAGGGGAGTCCCAGCAGGATTTGATGAGACATGTGTGAAAGGACGTAGAGAGCGATGTTCTCGGTGTGCAGGGCACCGATACGTAGTTCCACCGGCTTGGTGATCCACGAGATGGTGTCAGAGAGGGGTCTCCCATCTACAGAGGCAATCACGAGGGGTTTTTTCGAGTGGAGTAACAGGCACCTGGTACTTGTCCACCGTGGCCTGCTGGATGAAATTGCCTGCTGCCCCGGAATCGAGGTACGCCTCGGCCGTGAACCGCATCTCTCCCGTTGTCACTTGAACAGTCCACGTAACCGGGTCTGAGAGAGTCCCAGCACCTAGGGTGGCCTCTCCTACCAACCCTAGGCTTTGGAGTTTCCCGGCCTCTCTGGACAGGAACGTAGCAGGTGTGTGCCCTCTCCGCAGTAGAAGCAGAGGCCCTTGGCGAGCCGTTCTGCTCGGCGTTGTTCGGACTGCCGCAAACGGTCAATCTGCATGGGCTCGTGGACAGAGACACCAGACGACGCTGACTGAAGTATGGCGGGCTTCTGCGGAGGAGAGGAATGCCGTATCGGACGTCTCTCACGGGACACCTCTTTGGATCGTTCCTGGAATCTGAGGTCCACGCGGGTGGTTAGTGTGATCAGGGCATCCAGGGTGGAAGGAACATCGCGGCCTGCCAGCTCGTCCTTAATACGACTGGAGAGTCCTTCCCAGAAGGCGGCGGTGAGGGCTTCATTGTTCCACCCCAATTCTGAGGCCAAAGTGCGGAAGCGGATGGCATACTGCCCCACCGTCATGGTCCCCTGACGTAGCCTGAGGAGTGATGAGGCGGATGCGGCGGCACGTCCGGGTTTGTCAAAGGTGGTTCTAAACGCCTGCAGGAAGTCCTGGATGTTAGTGGTCACAGGGTCCTCCTTCTCCCACAAGGGGTTCATCCAGGCCAGTGCCTCACCCTCTAGATGGGACATCACAAACGCCACCTTGGCTTGGTCGGAGGCAAACAGGTGCGGAAGCAGCTTGAAATGGAGGGAGCACTGGTTTAAGAATCCTCTGCAGGTCTTGGGATCTCCGGCATATCGGGGTGGAGAGGCCAAGCGGAGTTTAGAAGCTTCCGAGGTAGCCGCCACGGGAACCGTGGCCGTGGACTGTGCAGTAGTAGCCTGAGATGCCAGGGACATGGCAGTCGCTTGCAGCGTGTTCAGGCGGGTATCCACCGAGGACATGAAGGCCAGCATGCGGGACTGGGTCTCGCGCTGTCGTACGAGTTCCTGCTGCAAGGTGCCCAGCTGGGTCGCTAGTGCTTCGGCGGGATCCATGGCCTGTTCTTACTGTTAGGGCCAGGTGGACGGGCAGACCCAGGAGGTGGATCCACTGGGCTGAACACCTCACCGAAGGCAAGGTGCCCGGTAGCCGGAGCACTACGGGTAGCAGGACAGTCCGTTCAGAGGAGTGGAGTGTAGAAGTCCCTGGGACCACGGAGTCACTGAAGGTAGTCCGGGTGACGGAGCTCAGGTTCGGAGGCCGAGATGACGTCAGGCAGAGTCCGGAACCGATGGAGCGAGAAGACGGGTCACCACAGGGATCGGAGATGGTATGAACTGACGGGATGGCAGACCGTCACCGTTCGGGGTTCGGGTATCGTCAGGACCGGTTGGCGAGGCAGGAGCGGCTCTAGGAGAGAGATAGGTAAGTATACCAGAAGACACAAGGAGACCTGACTCCTAGCTTAGCAAAACACGAAGAACAGGCCCCGCCCACTTGGAAAGGATCTCCCTATATACCCTGTACCTGATTCTTCAATATCCTGTTGGAGGACACTGGCCCTTTAAGAGAGGATCAATGACCGCGCGCGCGCCCTAATGCGCATGCGCAAGGCCCGGGTGCAAGAAGCCAGAGCAGGGAGCGGTGAACAGGAGGCAGGAGAGCCGGGCTGGAGCAGAGTTGCCGACGGGCGCCGGGAGCGGGGACCGGGCTGCCTGGGGACCGCAGGTGATGGGGCATGGAAGCTGTGGAGCGGGGGACGCCTGGCAGAGGAGCCGGGGAGCGAGGCAGGGGAGCCAGGGAGCGTGGCAGGGGAGCCGGAGAGCGTGACAAGGGCCTTTTTGTACTATCAGGAAGTTGGTATTTTGCAGGGTTTTTCTCTGGCTACCATCAGTCCCTTTCCTGTCCTTTCCTATTTTAGTCAGCGGGGGCCTCACCTTTTTTCTAATCCTGTCATCTACCTGTGTATTGTGTTTTTCCTATATCACCGCAGTCTTTGAATGTGGGGGGCTTGCTATTCTTGTCTATTTTCTGAGGCAGAGAGTTATTCATCTTTCCTACCTTTAGGATAGTTAGTTCTCCGGCTGGGTTCGCGGTGCACAGGATGTTAGTTCACCCCTCGGCTACTTCTAGTTGTGTTGGCTAGTAAGGGGATGGCGGCCAGATTAGTTGCCAATGCTCTTGTCACCTTTTTGCCAATGATTTGTGATGGTCTTCCATGGTTCCGGATCATAACACTTGGCTCTATGCACCTGCTCCGGAACTCTGGCTGCTAACAGCAATCATGAAGCTGATAATGGTATGAATCCGGTGGTGAGCTGATAAATTTAGGAAAGGAGACAAGTTTAACACTATCATGAGGTACAATATGCCATGAAAAAATGTTCTTAGAATCATTAGAAGCCTTCCAGAGTTATTAACTCATTAAGTGACACTGGTCAGAATTGAAAAAATTGGCGTGGTGGTGATATCAGGCTGGGGTTGAAGGGGTTAAACATTAGAAGAAAGTAAGGTGCAAAAAGCCATAGAAAGTCTTGACACCACCTGAAATGTATCAGTAATTAGAAAGTAATTCTGCTACTCATTAAAAAATATCATCTGGTTCATCTGTTGGCTTTTTTTAAAAAGGTGTCAAATTACAATTTGACACATACAGTAAGAAACGTATCATGATGGGTAAAACCAGTGAGCTGTCTCAAGTACAAATAGGAGAACTTGTTTGAAAAAGGTTCATCAATTTCAAATTCGGCATGAGCCTTGACTTGTTTGGTTCTCGATTGGATTCACACTTTTCTTAAAAACTGGCAAAGACCGGTTTTGTTTGGTAACTGTTTTCGGTTGTACTAATGCTTTTCTTCTACTTAATTATAACTTTGGCTAGGATAATGGTGCTGCATGATGAGTGGGGGAGGGGAGAAGTCAGAGGAGTGGTGGACTGTTTCTTATTTTTTCTTAACTTTGTGTGGATCTTCTGGCAGCCAATCAAAGGAGAGGTCAGAGGAGCGGCGGACTGTTTTTTATTTTTTCTTAACTTTAGTGTGGATTTTCCGTCAGCCAATTATGGCGCAGAAAACATCCACAAAGTTCAGACACAAAGGCTAATGTCATTGGCTGCTCAAGTCACCTGTCCCTCTGCCTAAAAGATGCAAACATGCGGTGCCTATGCCATTTTATGACTGCTTCAGCCGCCTCTGCTGCTGTTGCTGCTGCTAGACAGACAGTTTAAGAAGTAGCAGGACAATACTGAGATGTGCGTGCCAAAAAATATAAAATATAACTTTTATTACATCTATTAAAAGATAAAAGCACACAAACAAACAAGAGACTGCAAATAAGCAGTCGATGTCCCACTGAGAGAAATCAAATAGGAGAAAATGACCATGGTATGGGGAGGAGAACCACCCAACACAGTTATTTATCAAAAAACTGTTATAAGGTGGCCATGAAACTCCTAAAGGAATTCACAGGGGAAAAATAGCCTGTTTAAGGCACAGTTATTACACTTACAAGAAAAAGCAGATTGATAAGTGTAGCCTGGAATAAACATTGCACTCAAAGCTTGATAGATGGATTTATACCCTTAAAACACAAACCCCGTTTGGCCTAAACAAGACTGTTATCTTTAGTTGTTTTTTGCACGTATTAGGTACTTTAATTAAGATCTTGCAGGGATTCTCCAGGGTTTTTTGGGACAGCCACCGTGGAATGGGGAAACCCAAAACTTTAAGGTGTTACCAACTCTGTCGTTAGACAGGAACCAGAGTCTAGGAACTTCTAGGGATTTTTATTTAATAGTTAGTGTTATTCTACTACTCTCTTCTTCCAACTAGGCATGTTTGTATTCTTGTCCTAACCCAACAGTTCCCTCCCTACGGATTGAGTCAATTAGAGTTGTTGGGGCCTCAATGATACATGTTATGGTCAGGAGACCGCTGATATTCCCTTAAATATCCCATTCACGGGTGAATTCCTTCTCTATCCAGGGATAGCAGGAACTCAAGAACTATGAATTACTACCCCAAGAGTCCAGGAGGAAAAAACAGGTAAACCCCAAAAATGGAGCACAAGAGTGGTTGGAAACTAACTGGCAGAAACCCCTGACTATATATCCACAACTAGAAATAGCGGTGGAGCGTGCCTACTCTACCTAGACACCTCATCACCACCTAAGAAACTAGCTAGCCTCGAAGATGAAGATAGAAATCCTAACTTGCCTCAGAGCAGCCCCAAAGGGATAGTTAAAGCCCTCAACATATTTTGTCGATGATATAAGAAGCAAACAATACACAGTTGGTTAGTAATAAACTTGAGCAAAGAGAGGCCCTGCTAACTAAGACACAAATGGATAGGATAGATCACTGGGTGTTGCCAGCAAAAACCCTAATATATGCCAGCTCCAGATGAACAAAATTCACTTAGGACCACACGATCCTCCACCCACTACATCAGGGAACTCTTTTGTGGGACACCGGGCAGGATTAGCATCCAAAGAGGTTGTCACAAAAATGGCTTAGTAGCAATTGTCATAGGCAGAAAAATATTTAATGTCCAACACGACTAATAATGAGCAGTATATTAAAGCCTTACATGTGGATTATGTCCCCACATGTGGATTATGTCCTTACATGTGGATTATATCCTTACATGTGGATTATGTCCCTATATGTGGATTATGTCCCTACATGTGGATCATGTCCCTATATGTGGATTATATCCCTACATGTGGATTATATTCCTACATGTGGATCATGTCCCTATATGTGGATTATATTCCTATATGTGGATTATATCCCTACATGTGGATTATGTCCTTACATGTGGATTATTTCCTTACATTTATAATACTGGAGTGTTTAGTTCCCACAGCCATTGGTCAGAACTAAAACATCAAAACATTCATGAACTTTGTATGTCGGCTGCATATTGCATCCACTCAGTAGACACATCTCCCAAAATATCTATGATTTACATATTAAAACTACATGCAGCCCATTGGGGGCATCTAGACATTTTCTTCAAGAACACAGTGGAGATGTGTCCAGTCTTAAGGGCGCTTTACACGCAGCGACATCGCTAGCAATGTTGCTGGTGAAGCACCCACCCACGTCGGTTGTGCGTCACGGGCAAATCGCTGCCCGTGGCGCACAACATCGCTTACACCCATCACACGCACTTACCTTCCTAGCGACGTCGCTGTGGTTGGCAAACCACCTCCTTTCTAAGGGGGCGGTTCGTTCGGCATGACAGTGGCGTCACTAAGCAGCCACCCAATAGAAGCGGAGGGGCGGAGATGAGCGGGCCGAACATCCTGCCCACCTCCTTCCTTCCTCATTGCGGGCGGCCGCAGGTACGGTAATGTTCCTCGTTCCTGCAGTGTCACACATAGCGATGTGTGCTGCCGCAGGAACGACGAATAACCTGGGTCCTGCAACAGCAACGATATTTGGGAAAGGAACGACGTGTCAACGATCAACGATAAGGTAAATAATTTTGATCGTTAATGGTTGCTCGTAGGTGTCACATGCTACGACGTCGCTAACGAGGCCGGATGTGCGTCACGAATTCCGTGACCCCAACGACATCTCGTTAGCGATGTCGCAGCATGTGAAGCTCGCTTTAGAGTTAATATAAAGATAATACTTCAGCAGTCAAGTGCAAAATAAAAAAAAAATAAAGAAAAAATAAAAATTCTTTTTCTGCAATATTTTTTCTTTTAATGCAATATTGAAGACATGTCATTTATCCCAATGCTTCGGCTGGAGGCGTCAGCCTTTTTTCAGGTGAGCATGTCTGTATGTGACACAAGATGGTTTTATCAGAACAGCACATTGACTGTATCAAAATAATATACATTTTATACAAGATTTACAAAAATCATTGTAAGTCAAAAAAATCAAAGAATAAACTCATGGATCATCAATAGATCATAATGGTGTGTAGGTAGAGTACGTAATCTAAATATATCAAAGGTGAAAAAGGAAAAGCACTGGACATGTCAGGAGAAGTATTCTGGATGGGGAAGAGTAAAAAGGCCGGTGTGAAGGTATAAATGTAAGTTCCTGCAGAAAGAAATGTAGCATTAGTGTGTGACACACCCACCAGAGCCGTAGGGCACTCAGAACTAGGCCGGTTCTCATCTGGGAGAATGTCACGGTGGCAGAGCTCGACTCCGTGATCCTAGCAGTGTCGTTTAAATGACGTGGGGGATATATTTACTTGGGATATGTCATGACGCCACCCATGGTATGCAGCAAGATGGGAGCTGCCGCTGCTATTTAGTTCCCTTGGGGTTGGTGGTGATGCAGCTGAGTTGGTATAGCTCTCCACAGGTAGAGCTGGGCCCCAGGGCTGTCGATAGAAGAGTCTATGGTGTTGAGTTGCAATGGTGGGGTGCAGAGCCAGGGGCGCAGGCAATAACTGGGCTACAGAGGAATGCAGTCACGAGTTCTTTACTCACTGTTGATAGCTCCAGGTTATCACGACTAGTCAGAGGCTGCCCTCGGAGTGTTGGGTCCTGCTGTGATGGGTCCCAGCCGATTCCCGGATAGTTCAGAGGCACAACCCGGTACACTCTTCTGTGTTCCTTCCCTGGTCATCTTCCTGCTCTGGCCTCTCTTGCCGGCCCTGCGCCTCACACACAGTGCTTTGAGCCGGTGTCCCTTTTTATGGGATTGTCTTTCCTGCCTTCTCCCTTGGTCCTATGTGGTCATCTTTTCAGCGGGTATGTGCGGTGGTGGCTTCAGTACTTGAAGTAACCTGAGCCTCTGGTTTACTAGCTGAGCCTTCTAGTTTTCCACTAGTCTAGGGACCGCTTCCCTCTCATGGCCAAGTCCCTCCACACCGGTATACAGGCTGTGGATGCGAGACCACGGGTGGATGGCTCTAAGACTCCTTCTTTCTTGAACCTGGGACGAGCTGCTCCAGCTCCAGACCCCAGGACCTTTCTCCTCTGCATCCACTTCCTGACTGACTAACGTTCTACAGTCTGCTCCCACTAACTAAACCCCACCTCCAGACTGGCTTCAGGACGGTACTTTCCCTAAAGTGCAACTCGCCCTAACCACGGCCTAATGGAGTGTCGATAAATTAAGAGTGTGTGTGTGCAACGATTTGTGACCTCCTCCTTACCTGGGAATGGGATACCACACCTCTGGCTGAGGTGCAGTACCTCTGTGGCGGCTGGACCCTCAGGGGCGCCACATATGCATATACTGAATAAAAGAAAAAGGTTATAGCTATAGCCTAAGATGCCTCAATACCGTAATTGTATACCTGAAGTATAGTAAATGTATGGGTGGATATAAGGGTAATGTTATAAACGCCCAGGTACCTGAAATGTATTTGTAGTTGTAAGATGAGTAGAGATGTGTGAGTACCATAATATTCTTATTCGCCACACTTATAACGAATACTTCATTGTTGTGAATACTGTCTGGTGGAGTTCCGCTCTTGGACGCCCTCCTTTGGTCGCTGAGGTTAGTGGTTAGATTCTGTTCCCCAGTTCTACACACCTGGTTGGCAACTCAAACCTTGATTTTGGATGTAGATGTGTGCTGGCTGTTTATCTCTGCCAGTTGCCTGAAATTCCATAGACTATAGGAGTCTGTCTCTTGTCCCTCTAGCTTCCCCGTTACCAAGCTAAGCTAAGTTAATGGTTTTGCTTCATACTTTTCGTGTGTTATTTGCTTATGCTTCTGTGAATTATCTCTGAAGGGTTTTTTTTGTATCGTATCCTGTTTTGTTTGTGCCTTCAGACTAGGAAAAACCTTCAGAGATAATTCACAGAAGCATAAGCAAATAACACACGAAAAGTATGAAGCAAAACCATGAACTTAGCTTAGCTTGGTAGCGGGGAAGCTAGAGGGACAAGAGACAGACTCCTATAGTCTCTGGAATTTCAGGCAACTGGCAGGGATAAACAGCCCGCACACACCTACATCCAAAAGCAAGGTTTGAGCTGCCAACCAGGTGTGTAGCTGTGTGTAACTGGGGAACAGAATCTAACCACTAACCTCAGCGACCACAGGAGGGAGTCCAAGAGCGGAACTCCACCAGACAGTATTCACAACACTTCATAATATTCGTGTATACGTTGCGAATAGTGAGTACAATGCAAGTGAAAGGGAAATGGGAGAAATATTTTGCTGGACCCAACAAAGATGTTTGGAGGCCTGAGGAAAAGACTGAAATGGATGGGAAAGTGATGAAACTGACTGGGGAGAGCCTGGAGAATATGCATTTCTGACTCACATATGATTTCTGGTAAAGAGGATGTCACAGTATCATGCCACCTTTTCTCTCTCTCTCTCTCTCTCTCTCTGTCTCTCCAAGCCGCTTCATACTCGCCAATTAGCGGCACAGCGCAGCTGTCACACTGCTCCCACAGCCTCTCTTCTTCTTCTCTACCCACTCAAAAGGCTCATACATATTCACTACATCCACTCATTAGCCTAATTAAATATTCACTGCTTCTCCCAACCACCTGCGTCTGTGATTGGTTGCAGTGAGACCCACCCCCACGCTGAGTGACAGCTGTCTGACTGCAAACTATTACAGCCGCCAGTAGACTAGTTTATATCGTACAGTAAATAAAGAAATAATTAAAAAAACAATGTGCTACATCTGACACTCACAGCAAGCGTCCTAGAACAAGACTGCCCGCTTTGAGGCTCAGGCCGCAACTGAAGTAAACCACACAATCTGCTGGCATGTCACTCAGAATGAATGCCGAGAACCCGTGACGTCACTGCCGTGACACACACCATCCTGTGGGGCTCACAGCTGTGACATCAGGGGTTCACCCGAGTTCATTCTGAACATGCGTCGCTCAGAATGAATGCAGGTGAACCCATGACGTCACTGCCGTGACACACGCCATTCTGTGGGGCCTGTGTCACCTCTTGTGCAGCATGTACTGACCTTGGTCCCCGGCAGCCCCTCCTGTAATAGCTGTGTGTTCTGCCAGGATGAACTGCCGAGACGCCCCAGGCTGACACCAGGTGGTAGGCTGTGATCGCCGCTTGCCGCAGCATGTACTGACCTCGGTCCCTGGCAGCTCCTCCTGTCAGAGCTGTGTGCTGTGTGTTTTTGTATCCGATTGCCACCTCGTCTGTTGACGAGTATTTGATTGATCACCTGGTATCTAAGCTGTGCTATGCTATGTCTGTGTTGTATAATGTGTGCGGATATGGTGTATGTCTTCATCTGATAGTAGACTTATGTTTGCTGATTCCATCTTGGATATGTTGCATGGTTTCACCAACATATTCGAGACCACATGGGCATTTGATGTGGTAGATGACGAATGAGGAGTCGCATGTGAACATATTTTTAATTGGAAATTTTTTACCAGTACGTGGGTGACTAAAGGCGTCACCTTTGGTTATTTTTCAGCACTGCGCACAGTGTAGGCATGGAAAATTGCTGTTACCAATAGTGGACAGTGTGTTCTGTTTGAGAGCCTGTTTGGAAGAGCCGATGTCAGCTCGTACAAGATGACCTCTGAGAATTTCGCGATGTGAAATTCAGGTATTTTCCAGGTAAGCTGCACTCAGGAGGCTCCAGTGTCTATGATGGTGTTTGTGGCGCCCTGGACAAGCCAGGGGCCACAGGTAACAACACACACACACCCCCACCCCCAGCAGTTCACAGCAGACATCCAGAGTGAGACCTGGTTTCTTCCTCGGGTTCAGACAGACACACCAGGTGGGCGGAGTCATGCAGATGGGCACGCCCACCGAGGAGTTTAGCTGGCCTGAGGCAGGAAACAAGTCCAGAAAAGTCCAGGCAGAAGAAGAGAGAGGAGGTCTGCAGAGTGGCAGACGCAGACTGGGGCCTAGGTTGGAGTTTAGGGCCCTCGTGTAGAGAGTCAGGCAGACGGTAGTGGCCGTCTGCAAGAGCCGGGAAGACAGTCTGGTGGATCCGTAGGTAGCCGGGGCTGGGCGGTGGCCCACCGGTACCGAACCAGGGAGCCAGCTGGAAACCGGTGCGTAGGAGGAGCGCACAGAAGGTGCAGGAAAGGACTTACATTACCAACCTGGGGTCAGGGGAGAACGACCGCAGCCGCCTGTGGGATCCGTCCATCCAGCCGTTTGTTTCATCAGAGACTCCGTATGTGTTACTGGCTGAGTGAGTACCACCGTGCCATGCGGCACAGCGCTGCCCCCACGACCCTGCACCTCACCAGGCCCCGTAACCCGCCTGCCATCATACATCCCTACCCCTCACCGGCCCCCGGGACAACCAAACCCCCTACCCACGGAGGGGAGAACCAACATCAAAGCTGCTCCCTGTCATCGCTCCCGGGATCCCCGTTCAGAGCAGCGGTGGTGTCACAACCTCACCACAACCGTGGGTGGCGTCACAGACAATAAATCCCCAAAACCATTCCCCTTTTCACTCACGGGCGAGGAACGCCACTCGAGTCCCCGGGATCCGGCCCACCGCTCGAGCCACCACCGAGCAGCAGCAGAAGCAGCCGGACCCGAGCAGTGGGAGAGCGCAGCGTCCCCTCCTCCGCCCACGACATGTTTCTAATGAGTGGATGGAATGGATGGTAGGTAATAATGAAAGAAACTTGTTTGGTTTTAGTCTTTTTGTGTGGTTCAGTAGTGCTGGATTGTTTGATTATGGCTGAAGGGTATCCCCTCCCTTTCTCAAAATCTGTCAAACATTTCTTTGTGTCTGATAGCTTGCTGTATAGGATCAGAGACTATTCTTTCAATTATTTTGTGCTAAGATTTAGTAAGTGTCCATTTTATGTGCTTGGGGTGACAGCTAGAATAGAGCAATAAGCCATTGCGGTCGGTAGGCTTGGTATAAAGGTCTGTCCAAATGGTCCCGGTAGGTGTGAGGTGAACTATCGTGTCTAAAAAATTGATTTGGTTCTTATCATGGTGTGTGGTGAAAGAAAGATTGGGAAAAGAGTTATTAAGATGTTGAAAAAATAACTTCAATGTCTCATGGTCCCGATGCCAGAGCACAAATACATCGTCAATGTATCTCTTATAAAATTGTATGGGAGAATAATGGGCGAGTATATACAAATCTTTCTTCGAAGTGGGCCATGAAGATATTTGTGCAAGGGGGAGTCACGTTCAAGCCCATGACTGTGCCCCAAGTTTGTATGTAGAACTGGTCTTTCAACAAAAATAGTTTTTTCTCGAACACAATATGTATGATGTCTGGGCAAAAGGTCTTTTGTTTATTGGTTATTTCACTTCTAGAATCTAGGAACCATTCAAATGCACTGATACTTTGTGAGTGTTTGATGCTGGTATACAGGCTGTTCACATCTAGGATGACCTAGATGGTGTCCTTGGGTACTGTGTCTAGTGTTCTGAGATGGTGCAGAAAGTCTGAGGTGTCTTTTAGGTATGAGGGATAAGTTATATTCAAGTGTTATGGAGAGCAGAGAGAAAAGATAGTCGGTGTCAGTGATGATGGATCTGCCTGGTGGGTGTTGGAGGTTTTTATGTATTTTTTGAAGTGTATAAAAGACAGGTGTGATAGGTTTGTTGTTAATGAGGAATTCAGCTAATTTTTTGTCAATGGTACTTTCTTTTGCATGATGTGATGCTCAAAAGTTTCACTAATCTGGGTTTTAAGAGATGAGGGTGGATCTCTGGTGACATGGCAATATGTGAAGTGGTCACTTAGTTGTTCCCATATCTCGGTGATGTGATAGGATTTGGGTAGGACTATGATTGTGCCACCTATATCCTTGGGTTTTATGATAATCTGCTTATTTTCTTTCAGGCTTTGTATAGCACCGCTTTCATCAGGTGTTATGTTTAATTTGCATGGTTCATTTTCCAATGTCTCTAGTAATGATTTCTATGTCAGATTTGACCAATGAAATGTACATTTTGATTGGATGGTAGTGTTTCGGGGGTCGAAGGTGCTTTTGACCCTGAGATAAAGGGAATTGAGCCTAAAAAGTGTATTACTGCTGGGTGTGGTGGTGGCTGTCGGAGTTATTTCAGGAGTGTCGCAATGAGCACATAGTCTCGGGTTTCTGTAAAATCTATTAAAGGGGTGGTTCACCCATTTTTTTTATTTTCTCTATCAGTGTAACTTACTATTTCAGTTGTCTTCTTAATTGCCTTCTATTTCCAGTTCTGGCACTGAGCTGCGCTATCCTGCTCGCTCAGTGCCGGTCACATCATCCCCGGATGCTGTGGCCGCTGGCATCCGCTGATGTCATGTCAACTTCCGGGCTCTGAAAGTTATCGTTACATCAGCAGCTGCAGCTGCCTCTGATCCTGAGTGACTGGGCTGTGGGCGGTGACTACCGCACGTCAAATCCTAGCATGAGGAGTATAGGATGGTTTACTTATCCACCCTGCAGCTGTGTGCAGAGCCGACACCAGGAGCGAGAGGAGAGGGAGAGGACGAGTCACTTCCTGTGAGTATGTTATCGCACGGGGGGGGGGGGTAGTGGAGGTGGGATGATAAGCAGAGCCCAGTGTGTGTGTGTGTGTGTGTGTGCAGGGGAGTTCTGAGTGGATGTGAGATACAGGCCACTGCAAAGGATTATGGGAGTTGTAGGAACTGAACCCAGGAAGTCAGGAGAGAGATTAACCCCATCAGAACTGGAGCCAGCAATAAGGAAGTGCTGCTAGAGCATGATAAAAGGTAATATTGCTGAAATAACATAATAGATGTGTGGAGAGGCACATATTAGCAAGATTTAGGAGAAAACAAAATCAGCTTTGGTAACTGAACAACTTCTTTCAGTTCTTGCTCTAATTGGTGAGTGTCAAAGGAGGGTGTGGAATAAAAAGAGAGCCCTTTCTGTAATACCTGTATTTCTGCTGGCGACAGATTGTGTGAGGAGATATTGTCGATCTATACCAGATCTATATCTATAGGCACAGCAAGCCTATTGACCCTTCTACAGTTACTCTTTAACTGCCATTGGACCACCCTGGCCCAACGGGCAAAAAGGTTCCAACCCCAAAAGGTATACGCAGCCCTGTTAAATTCAGTATGCTGTACATACAGTGCACAAGCCACCTTGATGATATGCCTTCCTAGTACGTACACTCATCCTACAACTACATTTCAGGTGTTAGAGGATAGGGGCAAGATGTGACATAAAATGTCGCATAAAATGCAGACTACACCCTAATAATTAATGCATCAATAGGAGGACCAAGGGGATAGTAGTCAAAGGTCATACACAGGACCCGTTAATTAAAAATAACATCAACGCTACTTTTTTGCAAAAATATAACAAATATTTATTGAATATAATAAATAGCAAAAAAGTGACATGAACAAGTGAAAAAGTGTATATTAAACAGAGATCAGGCTCAAAAAGGGGTGTCACTGAAGTTCAGAACCAGGGGTCCACCATCCATCAGGGGGACAGTATCAAAAATGGTGAGGGCATGGTCTGGTAAACCTCCGGACAATAGATTAAAGATTACTCCAATATCACAAAAGATGCACACACATTTCAGCGAGCATTGAAGGTAACAATATCTATAAGGAGTCTAGTGACTGGAGGGTCAGACCATGAACCCAATATAAATAGCATAGCAGGCAGGTAGCAATAACAATATATACCAGTTTATGTTAAATAATCCCTATCCTGCACTCACCCATGATAGTAAATGTGGAACCCGAGCAAAACGTGCCCCGACGCGCACGTTTCGTTGTCTTCTTCGGGGGGGCCGTGGACGTCGGGGCACGTTTTGCTCGGGTTCCACATTTACTATCATGGGTGAGTGCAGGATAGGGATTATTTAACATAAACTGGTATATATTGTTATTGCTACCTGCCTGCTATGCTATTTATATTGGGTTCATGGTCTGACCCTCCGGTCACTAGACTCCTTATAGATATTGTTACCTTCAATGCTCGCTGAAATGTGTGTGCATCTTTTGTGATATTGGAGTAATCTTTAATCTATTGTCCGGAGGTTTACCAGACCATGCCCTCACCATTTTTGATACTGTCCCCCTGATGGATGGTGGACCCCTGGTTCTGAACTTCAGTGACACCCCTTTTTGAGCCTGATCTCTGTTTAATGTACACTTTTTCACTTGTTCATGTCACTTTTTTGCTATTTATTATATTCAATAAATATTTGTTATATTTTTGCAAAAAAGTAGCGTTGATGTTATTTTTAATTAACGGGTCCTGTGTATGACCTTTGACTACTATCCCCTTGGTCCTCCTATTGATGAACTACATTTCAGGTGCCTGGGTGTATATAACATTACCACAACCAGAATCTTACTACTTTTATATAAAACCGTATAATTTTATTAGTATCAAAATTACGTACATAACAAACAATTTAAAAGGTCAAGAAGGAGAGAGGAAAGATAATCTTACCCTATCCTTTCCCTTCCTAAATACGGGGGTTGGCGTACTAGATGTGAAGACGCCCCCGTTCCACGACGATTATCCCTAGGTAGTGCCCTCCCTACTAGATTATTTGTGTATTCCCTCTCAGATAGAATCAACCCCTAAAGCGGTAACACCACAGTGAGGAAGAAGTGCTCAGTCCACAGTGGCTAATTTGTCTGTATCACCACTCAGACGGGTAGGGATTCGGGGCCTGGGGGGGTCGTCAGATATCCATAAGTCTATGTGCTCAGTAGCAGAAACAGATAGATAAGTCACATATTTTATGAAAACAATTCAAGAATTTCCCGACGCGTTTCGCCCTTGTCAATATCAATATTCAGGGGCTCATCAGGGGCTTTTCAACATTTTCTTGAAAAGAATTTTCCGTTTTTGAACAAATCTGTGACAAACACAACAAAATAAAACCCACATTAGTTACAGGTCCAAAGATCCAATTAAATAGCGAGTGTAGGTGTATGTAAAGAACACCGATACTGACCAACAGTAGTGCATTTGCCCCCTCGGGGGTGTATAGGAGGTTAATGTGCTGCCTACTCGGCTGGTCTATCATAGGGCGTATCACGATGAATTTTTCACCTATGTAGGTAAACACATTATTAATATACTTTCCAAAAGTAACAACCATTCTCCCTGGGGTAAGGACCGTACATCAAGAGACAGTACCTTTCTAAATGATGGTTCCTGTGTCACTCAGAAATCAATGATATCCACAGCACTACTGGACTCTATCAAGAGAAATCAGACACCGATTTGCTCCCTGATTAGGGCATTTGGGGACAAGTATGCAACTAAGTACATAATAGCAATGGTTCCATATTCGGTCCCCAGTATTAAATTACCTGGAATAGTTATGCTTGATCCACCCTGGACCATGTTTACATCACTCACAACAGTGGCTGAGGGATGTGGAAGACAATGGTACAGAGGACCCAGATTAACACTAATATAACTGGGAGAGAGGGGAGCCAGCACGATCTGAAATTGGCATGCATCATATAAAAAGTGCAAATTCACAGATTTATTCCAACTGTACTGTAATATAAATGAGATTTTTAGCAAATAATTGATCAATTTTTTGAGCCACCCCGGCCAACGTCACGGCAAATCTCAATAGGGGGGTCCTACTCTATATTCTGTATTTCATGTGCCATGCGGCCTCCTAGATAAAGTTAAAAGCAGAACCATAATGGAGCACACATACCTGTAACCTGTATATATAGCCGCTTCTATGTTGCAAAAGAGGCAATAGTGGATAGAGGCCAGCCCAGGTCCCAGCGTGTGGAGCAAGCTCTACACATACCAGGACAATATCAGAACTGACCCTCCCAGTGCCAGACAGCAACCATTGATAAAGGCGGACCAGATCCAAGTATGGTGCTTAATTAGCAATGCCTGTGGAAAGGGTGAGGCAACTGAATGTGTACAGCTACCAACAGGAGGAATATATTGCAAACCAAGATCAGGCGTGCATAGCATGGTGGTGACCAGCCACCAGACATTTGTAGCATAACTACAACCAGAGAGAGAGGGGAGCCAGCACGATCTTAAAATGGCATGCATCATATAAAAAGTGCAAATTCACAGATTTATTCCAACTGTACTGTAATATAAATGAGATTTTTAGCAAATAATTGATCAATTCTTTGAGCCACCCCTGCCACGTCTCGGCAAATCTCAGTAGGGGGGTCCTACTCTATATTCTGTATTTCATGTGCCATGCGGCCTCCTAGATAAAGTTAAAAGCAGAACCATAATGGAGCACACATACCTGTAACCTGTATATAGCTGCTTCCATGTTGCAAAAGAGGCAATTGTGGATAGAGGCCAGCCCAGGTCCCAGCATGTGGAGCAAGCTCTACACATACCAGGACTATATCAGAACTGATCCTCCCAGTGCCAAACAGCAACCATTGATAAAGGCGGTCCAGATCCAGAGCTTGTCATCTGTACTTTTTCTGACAAGTCTCTTTTATTAGACTTTATTTACATCTTTGTAATTTCACACTGAGACGTGTCATACTTGTAGCCCTGAATCGTAATACATCTCTGCTCACCCCCGGTTCTATCTCCGCTGTCACTAAATGACTGCTGGAGGGGTTGATTACGCAAAGATGTATGCGTTTACCCACTCCCCTTTCATTTATGTGACGCAATGTTGTCCCGTGCGCACGCCTCCATTCTCCCCTCCCTGCGCCCGATCCCGATGGCCTCCGCAACGCTGACTACTTACGTCACCGCTGGAGAGCCGGAAGTGATGCGGGCGGGGGCGGAGACTTGAACACGCGCGCCGTCATCTGGACACAAGTGACACTCTGACTCACCTATTAGCTGGTGAGCCGGAAGTGATGCGGGAGGGGGCAGTGACATGAACATGCATGCCGTGATCTAGGCATGATTGACAGCTTGATTCACCTATCAGCTCTGGCGATTTGACTTATAAACCTCACCTGGCTACACACTCCTTACTGGCACTTTTTTTTTTATACTTCCCCCTTATGAAGCTCTAGGCGAGACACGTAGGGGCACACAACTCTGCGATCTGGGTAAGTGTGACTAGGCTTGTGGGATGTATTTGTGATACACTCTGGTTGATACTCTTGTGTTTTCTTGGGGCAGTTTTAGTCCTTAAACATATGATTTGGTATATGGAGTCTCCATTTACATGGATGTGACGTATTCCACCCTTTATTTATCTAATTAGCCTAGTCTACTCTGCCTCCCCCATGGGACATTGCTCCAACTGTTATGTGAGTTACTTTGGCATCCCATGAGGGATATAATGACCAGCCTATTTTCCATGCCTGGGATAATGTGCTGCTTTTCCCTGTCTTCGTTCACTCTGTGATCTTTATACATATATATTTTTTGTACTGAACTATATTTATATATAATGATAATCCAACCTGATTTTTATCTGATCTTATAATAAAGATGATTTTTACATGCATTATCCATGGTTGTGATTTTGACTAGCTATGATTCTTTTCTTCTGCACGCCGAGTCCTTTTCTCTCTTTGGTTCATTATTGCTAACTATGTTGCGCACAATGGTTTGTTGATCCAGTACCTCTATATTAAACCACCATGCAAGCGCCAGCACTTAACCATATTAAACAGGACAAATATCGCACTGCGCATGCGCAAGCACTTTGTGCAAATTTCAACAACTAGGAACCTGCTCTGCCGGTTCTGGGGATGGAAATAAGAGATGCACATCACCCGATCACGTGACCGGAAGTGACGTGAGCGGTTACTATACACGCTGGGACAATGAAGTATGAGGCGTTACGTCATTTCCGTTTCCCCCTCATGGTGGCGCCAAAATTCTGCTTTAAATAGCCCACTTCTTTTTACTGGGTCAGCGACCGCTGGACGCCAGACCTGGAACCCTCCACACGGACTGCTACAAGGTAGGACCCCTATGTGAAGATGTAATTTACCCTCTCACTGTATATGCTGTGATACTATGTCATGATATGCATATTTCCCTGGTTGTATTAGTTGTAATTCATGTATTTCCTTGGGGGAGCTACTGATCTCAATGTGTCTCTCTCATACAATTGTAGTCTTGGCATCTAATGTGATTATGTAAATAGCCTGTCCTCTTCTTTCCAGAGTTGTGTATCTAATCTGTAATTGAATTGGCCAGTGAAGGAATAGTCATTGTTCTGCACAGCAGGGGATCCCTTCATCTACTGTGGCTGGCAGACATATAGGAGCCCTGTGATGGACCAAACCATTGATGATAGGATGTGTGACCCCCACCCCCTGAACATGGTGGGCTGGTCAAGGAGCACAGACAATGCATTTCCCTTTTTGTAACTTCAGAGTGAGCTGAAACTTGAAGAGAGCAGGAGCCCAGCCTGGGTGGCTGTGGACACCGACGGAGCTAGGCCTGTGTGGCGGCCCGTGGGATTGTGTGGAACTCTTTGGACTACTGTAAGGACGATTGCTTTGTAATCCGGTCCGAGGATTGTCGGGAAGGGCCCCCGAATCTGTTTTACGTGGACTTATCGTGTGCTGTTCCAGTGTTCTTGTGAATAAACCTGTTGGATCGTTCCTCGGCCTGTTGTCTCTCCTTGCTCTGCTGTACACCCCGTCACAATCTGGTGGCAGCGGCGGGATCAGAGCAGAAGAAATGGAGGACAACAGCCAATCGACGTCTGAAACCAGAACCTCAGGATACAGGAACTGGACTGTGGCGAGTCTACAAACAAAGGCCCGTGAATTAGGTGTCGGCTACAAAGGACTCTCTAAGGAGCAACTAATTGAGGCATTGGAACACGCTTGCCTGCAAGATGGCACCGAGGAACAATTTCCACAGCAAGGGGAGCAAAGACGGGAGCCGGAGGTGAATACCCAAAAAAGTCAATGGGTTGTGTGGTACAAGGAAAAGATGGCACTGCTTGGAGATGAGGCCACCATAGAAGATAAGAGGGAGGCCATGCGTGGAGCTGAAGAGAAGGAGCGCAGGATGGAGGAGATGGCATTGCTGGATAAGCAGCTCGCTGTGGAAGCCGCGAGAGGTTCCAGACAGACTGTAACCCCAGCACCCATCATGAGGGAACTTCCCAGAGTGTCCCGCAAAGACTTCAAGCAGTTTAATGAGGCTGCTGGTGACATTGAGGGCTTCTTCCAGGACTTTGAGCATCAGTGTCGATTAATGGAAGTCCCAGAAAGGGAGCGCGTCCGGCATCTGGTTGGGCTCCTAGAGGGGGGAGCTGCTGAAGCCTATAGAGCTATGGACCCTCGGTGGAACTGTGAGTATGCGGAGATTAAACAGACTATTCTAGAACATTATGCTGTAACGCCAGACACTTACAGGACTCAGTTCCGTGCTTTAGCCTGTGATGGGGAAGTGTCTTTTAAGATATATGCTCATAGACTCAAACAAATATGTAATCGCTGGCTGGAGGCAGAGGAGGCCTTATCTTGGGAGACCTTCCTGCAGGTCATCCTAAAAGAACAATTCTTTGCCCAGTGCCCCGCTGAGATCCGGGAATGGGTGCATGAGAGAAAACCAGCGACAGTGGAGGAAGCTGCTGCTCTCGCTGATGAGGCTCTCACCATCAAGCCTCAGTGGAGGGTTCTGTTGGAGGATGGAGAGACGCCTAACAGCTCCACAACACCGGATGCCCCCAGTTATTCTGTCCCCATTGTTCCCCGTTCCTCTAAGCCACCACATGTTGATACCCGTGTTAATGTGCCTCCAGTTGCTTCTACTGCACTTTCTGGAATACGCCGGGGAGAGGAAGTAACAGAGCGCAGGTGTTATGTTTGTAGGCATCCCGGGCATTTGCAGGCCTCATGCCCAGCCAGGCCGTGGAGGAATCATCCTCAAACCCCTACAGCACCTTCAGGTGGGAGCCGGCCTCCAAGTTCCCCTACCCCTTACCCAAGAGGACGCCTTGGATGGAGGGAGACCCAGCTCAGATGCTATCAATGTGGACAGCCAGGGCATCGGCAAGTCTCCTGCCCAGCTGTTCAAATGAGGACTGATCCTGCACCCAATCGGATTGTTAATTATTTACAGCCCAGTGCCATGGAGGAAGATGTGGCACCGTTATGTGAGGACTGGCCTAGTGACTCAGCCCCCCATGTTGCACCACCAGGAGTTTACGGGGTGCGACCCGCAGTTATGACGACTTCTGCTCATCGAGGTAAGCACTTGCAGGAGGTTGTGCTGGATGGACAGAGACTTGTTGGATTTTGTGACTCGGGTGCTTTCCTCACACTGGCTGATCCCCGAGTGGTTCGGCCTGAGGCAATCCATAGAGGACCTGGGATTGTTATTGAACTGGCTGGTGGACAATGGAGGACTATTCCCACAGCCACTGTGGATCTGAACTTTGGTTTTGGGGTCAGGCGATGTGTGGTTGGGGTGATGGGTGGTCTGCCTGCAGCTGTTCTCCTGGGCAATGATGTGGGAGAGCTACGATGCCAATTCGTGGCTGCATGAAGCCACATGTAAGTAATGCTCTGCCTGTGTGTACTTAACCAGTGACCTGTAGAGGTCCCTAGTACGTACACAAGTTGGGAGGGGGAGGGATTGTGAAGATGTAATTTACCCTCTCACTGTATATGCTGTGATACTATGTCATGATATGCATATTTCCCTGGTTGTATTAGTTGTAATTCATGTATTTCCTTGGGGGAGCTACTGATCTCAATGTGTCTCTCTCATACAATTGTAGTCTTGGCATCTAATGTGATTATGTAAATAGCCTGTCCTCTTCTTTCCAGAGTTGTGTATCTAATCTGTAATTGAATTGGCCAGTGAAGGAATAGTCATTGTTCTGCACAGCAGGGGATCCCTTCATCTACTGTGGCTGGCAGACATATAGGAGCCCTGTGATGGACCAAACCATTGATGATAGGATGTGTGACCCCCACCCCCTGAACATGGTGGGCTGGTCAAGGAGCACAGACAATGCATTTCCCTTTTTGTAACTTCAGAGTGAGCTGAAACTTGAAGAGAGCAGGAGCCCAGCCTGGGTGGCTGTGGACACGGACGGAGCTAGGCCTGTGTGGCGGCCCGTGGGATTGTGTGGAACTCTTTGGACTACTGTAAGGACGATTGCTTTGTAATCCGGTCCGAGGATTGTCGGGAAGGGCCCCCAAATCTGTTTTACGTGGACTTATCGTGTGCTGTTCCAGTGTTCTTGTGAATAAACCTGTTGGATCGTTCCTCGGCCTGTTGTCTCTCCTTGCTCTGCTGTACACCCCGTCACACCCTACAACTATTTTCTTGTGAGCAACATAAGAATCAGGTGTCTAAATAGTGTTTCTATATATCTGTACTTTAGACACCGGTTGCTGTGGATCTCTGTGGTTACCCCTTGCCCCATTGTGGGAAAGCAACCAGGTATGTCTCTTTTATCTTGGGGAGAGGAAAAGGGCTGGTCCCTTATTATATGGAATTACAAATGAATCCCTCTTGCTTATACAGGACTTTGGGTTATATGTACCCCCTTTTCTAATACTGGAGGCTGCATAAGTGATCATATTGCCACTGGTAAGTGGCTGACCATGTGAAAATATTCACTGCGTCTGATGCACATAAGGTACTGCCCTACAGCTCTATGTCATTTATACACCTCTTATGTTGTCCAGTTATATTAGTGTTAATCTGGGTCCTCTGTACCATTGTCTTTCTAGGTCCCCCCTAGTTTAGCAAATTGATTCTGTTGGTGGCTATACATACAGCCACATCCCTCAGCCACTGTTGTGAGTGATATAAACATGGTCCAGGGTGGATCAAGCATAACTATTCCAGGTAATTTAATACTGGGGACCGAATATGGAACCATTGCTATTATGTACTTAGTTGCATACTTGTCCCCAAATGCCCTAATCAGGGAGCAAATCGGTGTCTGATTTCTCTTGATAGTGTCCAGTAGTGCTGTGGATATCATTGATTTCTGAGTGACACAGGAACCATCATTTAGAAAGGTACTGTCTCTTGATGTATGGTCCTTACCCCAGGGAGAATGGTTGTTACTTTTGGAAAGTATATTAATAATGTGTTTACTTACAGAGGTGAAAAATTCATCCTGATACGCCCTATGATAGACCAGCTGAGTAGGCAGCACATTAACCTCCTATACACCCCCGAGGTGGCAAATCCACTACTGTTGGTCAGTATCGGTGTTCTTTACATACACCTACACTCGCTATTTAATTGGATCTTTGGACCTGTAACTAATGTAGGTTTTATTTTGTTGTGTTTGTCACAGATTTGTTCAAAAACGGAAAATTCTTTTCAAGAAAATGTTGAAAAGCCCCTGATGAGCCCCTGAATATTGATATTGACAAGGGCGAAATGCGTCAGGAAATTCTTGAATTGCTTTCATAAAATATGTGACTTATCTATCTGTTTCTGCTACTGAGCACATAGACTTATGGATATCTGATGACCCCCCCCAGGCCCCGAATCCCCACCCGTCTGAGTGGTGATACAGACAAATTAGCCACTGTGGACTGAGCACTTCTTCCTCACTGTGGTGTTACCGCTTTAGGGGTTGATTCTATCTGAGAGGGAATACACTCATAATCTAGTAGGTAGGGCATTACCTAGGGATAATCGTCGTGAAACGGAGGCGTCTTCACATCTAGTACGCCGACCCCCGTATTTAGGAAGGGAAAGGATAGGGTAAGATTATCTTTCCTCTCTCCTTCTTGAGCTTTTAAATTGTTTGTTATGTACGTAATTTTGATACTAATAAAATTATATGGTTTTATATAAAAGTAGTAAGATTCTGGTTGTGGTAAATATCTACTTTGAGCATCCATAATTGGTATATAGTGTATATAACATTACCCTTATATCCACCCATACATTTACTCTACTTCAGGTATACAATTATGGCATTGTGGCATCTTAGGCTACAGCTATAACCTTTTTCTTGTATTCAGTATTTGCATACTAATTAGAGATGAGCGAACCGGCTGTGGTTGGGCTCGAGTTCGGTTCATCGAACGGAGGTCTCGTTCGAGTTCAGTTCGGCGAACGTTTGACGAACCGAACTCGAACCGCATAGGAAACAATGGCAGGCAATCACAAACACATAAAAACACCTAGAAAACACCCTCAAAGGTGTCCAAAAGGTGACAAACAACTCACAACACAACACAAACACATGGGAAAGTGACAAGGACATATACTCATGCGAAAACAAAAGAGCTGGACAAGGAAAAAGAGGAGGAGACACAGATATGGGTATATGCAAGGGAACGTCCATGCCATTACTGTGCAACTTGAGCCCTGCTCATTTTAGGCTTCCAATCTGGATAAATTGCCTGAGCTCACCACGTACGCCTTGGGGATCTTGTTCTGTCCCGCAGCCAGCGTTTTCTCGGAACAAGTCCTCAGTGCTGCTGGGGGTCTGCTGACAGATAAGCACACGCATCTGTCCACTGACAATGTGGACAGACTAACGTTCACCAAGATGAACAAGTCATGGCTCTCAGAGGACTTTTCTTCCTCTGGCTCATCCAGGGGAGGCGAAAGGCACGCGTATTTTTGAGAGTGCTTCATGCAAAGCATCTTTTTCATCTTGAAAATGGGGGTCAACTGATGCCAGTCAAGTGGGGTGTGTGTGGCCCAATTAGTGGAAATGAGGGAGACTGTGGTTGGAGTCCCCTTGCTGTGTTTTACATGCTTTTAGAAGGGCATGATATGGCTTAAAGCTTGACTTTCAGCATCTGCAAACTGTTGGTTACCAAAATGCTGCCTTTCCAACCTTTTTAACCGAAGATTTTCGAGACCTTATGCCCATCGCAGTGCCCCAAGAGCCGATGCCCAGGCGCCACTGCTTCTCCAACAAAGGCGTCCACGCGCTACACCAGCATGTCGCACCAAACATCATCGCTTCTTTGAGAAACTGTGTGACAGGGTGCATTTCACCACAGATACTTGGCCCAATAAGCATGGACAGGGGCGTTACATGTCGCTGACTGGCCAATGGGTTACTGTGGGGAGAGATGGAGAAGGGTCTGCTGTACAAGTCTTGCTGTCCCCACGAGTTGTATCAATCCTTCCTCTGTATGTAGAAGTTAATACACTGCTTCTGCCTCCTCAACCTCGTGTGGGTCCTTCACCTCGGCCCAAACCCTGTGTGGTCAGGGCACCCTTCCTTGTAACTGCGCACAAGGAAAACCACACACCTCCTTACTATGCTGGCAGCAGAGCTCAATGCCATCATGCGGTCAAATGTTTACTTTGAAATGTATGGGAAATGTGAGTCACACCGCTGAGAAGTTGTGGACGGTTAGCTCTGGAGACCAAGTTTCATCATTGGTTGTCTCCACTCAACCAGCAGCCAGGGAAGGCCGAGTGTGACAATGATGCAAACATGGGTGCGGCCCTTCGTCGTGACAATGTGACACACGTGCCTTGTGTGGCTCACGTGTTGAATCTAATTCTCCAGCAATTTTTAAAACACCATCCCGGCCTACATGGCCTTGTGCAGCGGGCACGCTGCTATGTGCTCACTTCCATCGTTCGCACACAGCAGCTCAACAAATTTCGTCGCTCCAGAAGTCTTTAGGTCTGGTGGTTAAACGCCTGAAATGCGATGTGCCGACACGCAGGAATTTGAATCTGCACATGTTGCGGCGTTTGGCAGCACCGCCGAACCCTGCTGCAATATGGTATGACATATAGCCTGGCCTAACTTGATCCAGAGGTGGTGCAGATCACGCTGCTGGAGTTGTGTCAGATCAAGGACCTATGCACCCTTCTACACAGTTTACAAATGTCGACGAAGATGTTTAGCACTAGCGATGCCATTCTCAGCGTGACAATTCTGGTCATCTACATGATGGAGCACACTGTAAGCATTATTCGGAGTCAGGTGTTGGTCCAAGAGGAAGGGGAGGAAGTACAGGAGGAGTCATATGCGGAAGGGGTAACAAGATCTACGAGGTCCAGATGGTCAGCGGCACCTAGGCGGCAGTCATGGTGGGGGATAGGGATTAACAAGGGCGCATAGTATCAGCAAAAAGTGTTGAGGAAGGTGCAGGAGCCATGAAGAAATGGAGGACGAACTGGCGATGGGCATGGAAGACTCAGCAGATGAGTGAGAGCTTGCTCACATTTCGGTTGTGCGAGGTTGGGGGGAGAGGGCAGAGGAAGGAGGCACGATTCTCACCTCTCTGCCACCAACACACCAAGGACTTGGTCCTCCTGGATGCACAAGACACATGAGCGCCTTCTTGCTGCACTACCTACAACATGACCCTCGGATTGTACGAATTCGAAGTAATGCTAACTACTGGGTTGCCACACTGTTAGATCCCCGGTACAAGACAAAATTTGGTGAAATAATTCCTGCCATAGAAAGGGACGCACGTATACAGTAGTATCTTCAGAAGGTGGTACGCAATCTTCGATCTGCTTTTCCACTAAACACCAGTGCTGCACAGAGTGAATCTCAACGCTTTGTCATGGATAGGAGGAAATGGTCTTTTACTTGTCCACATCTGAGGGACCGAGGGCTGGCTGCTGTGCTGAGATGGCATTGAGTACGGTGTCCCTGCAGAGTTGCACTTTTGGTCATATACAAAATGAGTTGAAAAAGGACAGATGCTGGTGGAAAGGGGAACAGGTGTGTTGGAAAGGGGAAAAAAAGTTTTTGTCCGTGGGTTTGGTGGTTAAGCAAAAGTAACATTTGATGAAGAAACACCATCTGTTATGGTGGGACTGGCAGATTTGGATAAGGTGGTATATACTATGTTACCACTATATAACGAAAATTAATAAGAAAAGAAAGAGAAAGGTATATATCCCCATCAGCAGTCAGTGTCCACCGTGCTCCCAGATGGAAAAGGAGAGGTTGGCAACTGGAAGGTTAGGTGGAGGATACAGAGCTGTGTGGCTATGAAACTAATAGTAGCCTGAACCGAGTTAGACGCCACTCGGATCTGGAGACTGGGAGCCTTGTTAGCGTCACAGGGTCCACACGCCCATCCAGCCCAGGAACTCCCTGTTAACATCACAGGGGCCATTGAGTACACTGACCATGTGCATTGGGGCCACACTTGTGGACAGCAGGCGCATCAGCAGCAGCAGGCCTGTTAATGCAACTGGGCTGCACAAGCAGGACTGGTAGGACAGGAGCTGGTCTTAACCGTTCTGCGTTACCAACTGTGGTGGTGGCCTGCATCGACGCCCTATCCCTGCCTACCTCTGGCCTAAAGCCGCAATGGGTTCAACACATGGAGGTGTGCTCTTTCGGAGCATAATAGAAGACTGCGCACCTCCTTGTTGGCTTCAGCCCGTTTTATAACGTGGGTCCGCCCCAAACCAGGGTGGACCACAATGCACCTCCTGGAGACAAAAGCAGAGTGACACGTCATGAGTGGCATAACTAACGTCCTATTTGGAACCGCAGCTTCAATAATGACCTCATGGCTGCCACGACACAAACACCTCACCAGTCATCGTCTGACCATCAATAATGAGGTGACAAGTCATAGGGGCGGGCCTCTGCAAGCCATTTGGGAGTGGCCTGGCAACATCGTCAGGACACCTGATGCCCTGTGGTCTATATGGGCCCCCCACATCAGGGGCAGGGCCAAAGAGTTCATTACCGGACCTAGTCTCTGATGCAGTAAGTGCCTGAGCATGCTCAGTAGCATGAAATACAGTCTCTGAAAAAAGACTATCAGCTTTAGCATGGTGTCTAGGCACAAAACAGGACTTAGACCCGGCACGGAATGCAAGTACCTGTGCAAATAGGCTTTTTGCACTAAGTGTGGGAGCATGCGCTGTATAACGAAATGAAGACTTAGCCTCAGGAATGGCACAGTCAGGCTGAGCATACTCACTAGGCGAAACACTGTAGTTAGGCTGCGGCTGGGGTAAATCGGCACACGCAAGCGCACTAGCTGCCTCTCCACACTTAGACGTGGAGGAGAAATTGTTCTTCGGGTGTGGACTTGGAGATGCTGTCTATGAACAGAAGGAAAAGCTAAAGGTGTGTGTTACAGCAAGGAGCCATCGCGGAAACACTTTGTTCAATTGTGAGGGGAGTCATTTTGGAGTTTGGTGAGGAGTACCGTAACGCCATTGAGCAGCATCCTGTGCCACAGACCAACATTCTTACGGTGCTGTCTATACTGCTTACCGTGAGAGGAGCGTAAAGTCTGTATTTCTGGCAACTGGACATCACAGTACCCGGGTACGGTAGGCTGTGCCCAGACAATAATGCGGGCACGCAACACTTTGTTTTATTAGCAAAACACATATCTGTTCTGGGTAGGCCGACTATTTATAGACAATAAGACTTGCTGCCTCTGCACTGTCAAATTGTCACATACAGTTTAAATCATAGAGGGACAGCAACACATGTTTGCATTGACTGTTGATTTTCAAGATTACCATGACTGTGTTGCAGAGCTGTGTGGTTTGCATTCACACTGTTATCATCTGCCTTATCTGTGAGGCTTCAGCTAACAAGGGTATTCAGGGGGGGTCATGTGTTTTGACTATGTTTAGGTAGATAACTGGGAAGCTCTTGTGATGCGCCACTGGTAAGTCGTGTTCGCACACACACACACACACGCACAAACACACAATTACTGCTACGCAGAGGGATTAGCAGGTAGTAGGCAACAGAATAGATTGTTCAATTATTTAAATTGTATGCATGGTTCTTATTGTTTGTTTTGGTAAAGTTAAACAATCATTTATCAACCCAACTGCCTAGAGTCCTTTTCCTGTTGCCTGGTTTTGCTGCATACTGGGTAGCCCACCCTGTACACGACTTAAAATGAAGCATAAGTCGCAATGTGAATTTCACTGTGCTACAATGCAGCTTTGCGTGCCTGTGCAACCACCGCCTGCCCCATCAAGTGCATCTGCGTGCTCTTCATCCTCTGTGACTGTGGGGACAGCAGTCTCACATGGTTTTTCACACTGCACTTCCACCCCTTTACACGCAACAGGGAGTGTGATTGGCAGGTCATCACTTGTTTTGGAAGTGGAAACAGATGGTATTGTTGAGCTGTCAGACATCGAGAAAACCAACATTGGATGCAGGCTACATTATATCCACATCTGCACCTTCGTCACAGATTGGCTGGACTACCTGCAGTTAATAATTGCATTCCAGAAATGGAAAGGAGTGTAGAATGCACAGGTGTTGTACCTTGCTTGGCAGCAAAGGAACACTAACTTAGTATTACAGACAATTTTAGGAAGGCAGAAAAAGAGTCAGCTCTTTGGGCAAATTAAATAGCGTGGCAAAAGTGGACAGGTGGGTACAGGGGCCGTGTTCTGTGGGTACCAGGACAGTAAAGGAAGCCTCACTTTCTATCCCTCCTAATGATCAAATGCAGCAAGGAATTCCTGAGTTTGCTATAAAATTAGCATAGCAAAATGTGCATGAGGGTGTCATGCATAGGTGCTGCACATAGATTTGCACCAGTGGGACACTAATGGAAGTCCAACAGCCAGTTCTTGTATGCCACTAAATGGCAGCATTTTTTGCTATTATTATAGCTTATTAAAAACAGAGCAGGAGGGTGTCATGCAGAGGTGCTAGAAATAGCTTGGCACCAGTGGGACAATAATGGAGTCCAACAGCCACTTTTAGGATGCCACTAAGTTTCCTCAGTGTTTGCTAGTATAATGGCTTAGTAACAATGAGTTTGAGTGTGCAATGCAGACAGAGGTGCTGCAAATATCTTTGCACTAGTGGGACAATACAGAAGTCCAACAGCCTTGTTTAGGATGCCACTAGGTTCACTCAGTGTTTGCTAGTATAATGGCTTAGGCCATGTGCGCACTTTGCTTTTTACCTGCTTTTTACCTGCTTTTTCAACTGCAGCGTTTAATGCCAAAATGGTTGTGTTCTGCTTTTCAAGCAAAGTCTATGGGAATTTGGGTTTCTTGTCCGCACTTTGCAGTTCAAACTGCAGCCTTTTTGTTGCAGAACTTTGGTCAAAAACTCAGCTTTGCAGTGCCAAGCCCAAATGGCAAAAACAATTGTCATGTTTTTGTTTTTACCATTTGAGTTTTGAACTGCAAAGCTGAGTTTTTGACCAAAGTTCTGCAACAAAAAGGCTGCAGTTTGAACTGCAAAGTGCGGACAAGAAACCCAAATTCCCATAGACTTTGCTTGAAAAGCAGAACACAACCATTTTGGCATTAAACGCTGCAGTTGAAAAAGCAGGTAAAAAGCAGGTAAAAAGCAAAGTGCGCACATAGCCTTAGTAACATTGAGTTTGAGTGTGCAATGCAGACGTGCTGCAAATATCTTTGCACTAGTGGGACACTAATGGAAGTCCAACAGCCACTTTTAGGATGCCACGAAGTTCACTCAGTGTTTGCTAGTATAATGGCTTAGTAACAATGAGTTGGAGTGTGCAAAGGACAGGAGGGTACAGTGGCAGGGTTGTGGGTCTGGGTAGAGGAAAGGAAGCCTCCCTTTCTATCCCTCCTAATGGGGAAATGCAGCGAGGAAATCCCTGACCTTAGCTACACAGACACTGTCATCTTGTGTAGCTGTTAAACTCTGTTTTCACGGCCCTGACTGTCACCTATGGCTCTGACCCTGCTGGTATTAGCCCTTACAAGGACTAATAGAAACTTCTATCCCTATTCTGTACAGCGCTGTGTATGGAGCGTACACAGCAGTATCGGAGACAGGAGCTACGCCAGTGATGACTGACACCACGGACGCAGAAGGCAGATAATGGCGTGCTGGAGGAAAATGTCCGGTTTTATAATGCAGGGACATGTGACATGGACATCCTATCACACATGCCGTTGCTTCTCTGGCTAAAAGTCCACTTAGCTGTGTGTGTGTCTGGGATTGGCTGACATGCTGGCCCGCCCCACTACACGTGCGCGCTTAGGGAAGGAAGACAAGGGAAAAAAAAAATGGCGATTATCCAAACAGCAGTGATCTGAATGCGCTGTTCCCGCACACTATACACTGAAATTTCATAATAGTGGGAGTCAAAGAGTGACTTACACTATTACAGCGGAAAGCCAGCTAGTAATTAGCTTGTCTTTTTGCTGCTAGAACCGTTCTTGAACGTATCTAGAACTATCGAGCTTTAGCAAAAAGCTCGAGTTCTAGTTCGATCTAGAACAGCCCCAAAATCACTCGAGCCGCGAACTGGAGAACCTCGAACCGCGAACCGTGCTCAACTCTAATACTGATGTTACATATCTTTCTCCAGGAACTCTAACATTTATTCCTTCACACCGGCTTTTTCCCTCTTCCCCTTCCAGATGACTCCTCCCGACACGTCCACTGCTTTTCGTTTTTGACCTTTGATATATTTAGATTACGTATTTACTTACACGCCATCATGATCTATTGATGAGCCATCATTTTATTCTTTGATTTTTTTTGACTTACAATGACTTTTGTAACTATGGATTTTTGTAAATATTGTATAAAATGTATATTATTTTGATACAGTTGTTATGGACAAGATTATGAATTATTATGAGTATATAAGTATATAAGAGTTACATGGAGATATCCATAAAGAACAGGATTTAAGATGGTGTTTGAACTGTATCCCACATATCTCTTGGCATAAGACTCAGACAGACAGTCTGGGCTATTCTTGTGACAAGTGAATCATGCTGACATTGCTTAATATAAATGAGGAACCAAGCACATTACAGTAAATTGTATATCACAGAATAAGCTGTTCTACTTTATCCAATAGGAGACGTGTTACGTATTCTTGGCACCTAGCCAATAAGGTTATATATATTTGTACAACTTCCGGAAATAAATCAGTCTTACTTTCTATTCATATCCGAGTACGTCTCTCTGGTGTGTGTGAAAGATAGTGGTTATGCATGCTACCACGAGTGACTCATAATTTGGACTGCAGACAGTTTAAGAGGCATGCATGACTAGATTGCATCAACCTAAATTAAGGCCTTATCATTTGGCGCCCAACGAACCTTAGGACGGAGCTCTGGATGGCGGACGGCCGTGCTGACACCTTCAGTCGAAAGGCAACTACGCGAGAGGTGGAGGTGCACACTCCAAACGCAGGTGAGAAAATTTGTATAATCTCACCTTGCAAACCTCATGCGTGTACTTGCATTTCGAAGGGGGGGTTGGGCTGTCCCAGTCTAGACACCTAATGACCGCCATCTCGCATGAGATAAGCCGTCCTAAGAGATCCCACACAAAGGTGGTCAGGTTCACCTTAAGCTGTCTGTATAAATTGTAAATCACATGAAATGTAATGTGGTTTTTGTCTGCTCTAGGAGAAAAGCAGAAGTTCTGTGTTTTATTTTTCTCTGACTTAACTGCAAGGGAAAATGAGGAAGTTGTTATATACGCTGCATATATGAATATATATGGTTATATCTGCAGGTGAGATCAGCCACCTGGATGGTGTATATAGTGTCCTTATTGTTATGTCATTGTGTTGACCTGTGTCTACCTGTTGAGATGTCTGTCTATTTGCAGCAGGTGGAGTACTTGCTGGTATCGCTCTAATCACTGTGTTTGCAGCGAGGCTGCCAGAAAGAGGAAGTGTCACGTAATGTAGTGAGAGCTGTCTTTGAGTGAAGAAAAAGAAAAAAAAAAAAACTCTGAAGATGTACTTTGAAGTATGATGTTTATGTATACTGCTATGTATACTATGAGATACACTGGTGTGTAACAAACCCGGTCGATAGTTGATGTTTGATAAGGCCTTGGACGGACCTGATCTTCGGGGATAGAAGATTTGGAAGGGTTTTCTATGTACGGGTGCAGTCTTGTATAAAGTTACAAAAGTGGGGGACTGACCCTGACTGTTACCTGGTACGGTGTTCCTGCTAAGCAGTGAGTTTAAGTTGTACTCATTGGTCTTGTTTTAGTGGATGTCAGTGTATTCTTACCTAGGAATTGAATATACTGGGGAAAACCCTTGATGTCAGGCTTAATCATTGAGTATTGATGTTCTGGACGGATTTGTTCAAAGAAGGTGTATATAGTGTGAACAGAGGTTACTAGTACATGAAGTAAGAGATAGTGAGGGTGAATTTAGTTTCTATCACCCGCGTGACACTACTTCCTGGTAGGACAGCCCGTTTGTGTTTGTGGTTTGTGGACTGAGGTAGAAATTCTGTGTATTCTGTGGATGTGGATAGTCGCTGGTCTAGGAGAGAAAGTGGCTAGCTCAGTCGGTAGAGCATCAGACATCCAGGTTGACGTGTTAGTTTTGGGTCGTATACCCTTGAAGCATGGGGTCTAATCAGTCCACACCTGTCAAGTTAACGGCAGAAGAATTAGTAAGCGAACGAGAAGGAAAAAAGTATGTTAAAAATGATGAAGTCGCTCTTGAAGGTGGCAGGAATCACTGCCAAGAAAGGGAGATTAGAGGAGCAGGAATGGAAAGATGTTTTGTCAAATAAGCGAGGGATCTTGAAAGATAAAGATCTCCTTATGGATGTAGATATTTCTATATTGCACCAGATCAGAAAATGGCACCTCAGGAAGTGGCCAAGCCCATTAGGAAACAACGCCCCCCTCCTCATAAGTCGTCCCCAGAGGGTTGGACTTGTGTAGTTTGTTCCCCTGCCCACCAAACGCCCTCCCTAGCCTGCCCAGACATCATTTCAGGTTGGGCCGCACCTAGTTCCCTTTTCCAGCCATCTTCAGTCCCAAGGCCACTGGCCTATTTGTTGCTGGAGCAGCAGAAGACACCGAGGGGTGTCAGGAAGATGACAATGATTTAACAATGATTCACCCCACCACCAGAACTTATTTGTATAGGCTCACCCAGATTAAAGCTGGGGATTCTTTCTGGCCAGTAATGAAGCCAGGTTTGCAGGTTTACAGTGAGGGTGCGTGTACCTTATCACCCAAGTGACACTGGAAGATGTTTTATGTATAATGTACGCAGTTTTTGGTGTGAAACACCGTAGGAGAGTTGAAAGGAAAGAAAAAAAAAAAAAAAAACAGGGAAGTGTTAGTTTCCATTTCAGTCCTGTGAATGAAATTCTGTGAAGTTTAGTTGTAAATGACACACGTATGTTGAAATGGAGAATTCTAGATGAGAATTGATGAGTAATTCTGAATCTAGCAACTGCACTATGTGTATTTTACCTGTCTGTGGAGCACTGTGTCCACGTAAGCCCACCCCATTATTTTCTGTTCTGAATGTAGATTTCTTTCTGTCACTCAGTGTTTTACTCAGCCCTGGGTGGGGTATGGTATGGGGATATTATTGCAGGGTCTGACAGGAGATAGGGATACGCTGGAGGCTCGGCCCTGACCACCATCAGGTCTACCGTCGAGATGAGGGCGAGTACAGGGTCCCTAGTTACAGGGTCAGCCCAGGGGTCCCTATATAATCCGTATTCCCAGTGACAGATTGAATACCTCCTGAATGTAGATGTCACAATACATGTCACTCCCTCCCAGGACTCTTCAGACGCCATTTTTGGCCAACACCTACTTCCTCTTTTAGCGGCTGTTTCTTATCGGTAATTATCTTTAGTGGATGTTTTAACTCAGACACTACATAGTTCATTTTTAGACGCCATTTTAGTCCAGCCGACACCCAGTTCCCCATTTTTGTTTATGCAGCCAAAGTCACTGCTCTGTTTATTGCTGACATAGCAGGGACTGCAGAGGGGGGAGACAGGGACCTGGAACACACACACTCCATTTTTGGTCATATATGCAGTTTTTCCCACTAATGAACCTTAGCAGAGGTTATTGCTGATAGTCCTGTGGAAACCTTTTCCCTTCACTTTTGCATGTTTGTTTTTGCTGTATGTTATACAATTTAGTAGACCATATAGACTGCTCACTATTAGTCCTGGTGGACAGTGAATATTTTTCTGCCTATGGCAGTTGCTGCTTAGCCTGGTTTTGAGATATTTTCACTTGTATGTTATCCTGCCGGTAGCTTGCACAAGAGTTCCCTGATAGAGAGGGTGGAGGTTCATGTGGTCCCAAGGGGACATTGATCTTCAGGAGTTGGTATATATTAGGGTTTTCGTTGGCAGCACCCAGTAATCCTTTGTGTCTTAGTTTGCAGGGTCTGACAGGAGATAGGGATACGCTGGAGGCTCGGCCCTGACCACCATCAGGTCTACCGTCGGGATGAGGGAGAGTGCAGGGCCCCCAGTTACGGGGTCAGCACAGGAGAGGTAGAGTAGATACGCTCCACTGCTTTTTCCTAGTTGTGTATATGTAGTCAGGGGGTGCTGCTTGGTAGTTTCCAAACCCTCTTGTGCTCTTTTCTCTTTCCCCGGGGTTTTAGGGGATCTTAGTTTTTAGAATTTCAGTGTTCTCCTGACCCCAAGTTACACTCATTGCTCTTTCTTACGAACCTAGGTATAGTCCTTTGTATCAAGTCTCCCCAACGTGGGACGAACCTAGGTATAGTCCTTTGTATCAGGTCTCCGAGAGCCCATATGCAAACAACTACAGCTGGTAACTCCTGCGTTGCAGTCACAGTCACTCACCTGAGTTACAGTCACAGTCACCTGAGTTACAGACACAGTCACCTGAAGAGTATCATCACGGCATCTCCAGCCCAGAAGTCATTCTACCTGTTTGCCATGGAGGAAGACAGCAGCCCTTTGAACACTACTCAGCCAGATTGAACACATACCTAAAGCACCAGTTGAAGATCAGTGCCCGTATGACATCACTGCTCCCTGACAAAGTCACCATCTCCCGGTGTGGGGTCCTTAATCCTGCTGAACTTCTCCCTCTTCCAAGGGGGGAGTGTCCCACCTCTGACACCTTGGTGGAAGAGGTAGTCGACTCTGGCATAGCTGAAGAAATTGGTACATACATGGGTATGGTGCTGGTAGCAGAAGATGCTGTGCTGATAGAGCAGTCGCTACCCGCATGCCTGTCTGTGAAGAAGCAGATGTATGTGCTCTCGCTGAAGCCTGCAAGATGGCAGCCAGCATCTACTCTGTGGAGGACAAGAGACTTGATCACTGCCAATGGAACTGTACGCCGCCATGAGGCCATAGAAGAACGGATGGAAGCTTTGCTATTGCCAGACAGAGTCGCGGTGAGCAGGGTTGAGGCCTACATTGGAGGAGTCAAGGGAAGCAGTAAGAAGTGCCCTCACTGACAGAACATCCAAAGAAGCCCCAAGACCACTTACGAGAGAAACAGTCAGTCAATCTGTGCTTTTCGAATGACCCAGATGTGAAGAAGAAAGGAAGGATGGAAAGTCTTGAGAAAACGTTGTCCTGACCCTACAAGAGCAAGTCCCAGAAGAAGAAGAGGACTGAGATAGGGTGCAGCTGCGGGCTCCCGGAGACCATAGAAAGTGGCTAGTGACCTGCTTTCACTGCCAGCCAAAGAGATATGGCAGGCCTTAGACACAGAACTGACTCTACACACCCCATACCAGCCACAGAATAGAGGGAAGGTTGGGAGGATGGGGCAGTGTAGAAGGCAAGGGCATGAGAGTCTTCGCTTGCATTGTTCAGTGTCAGACACACCCCAGCAGGGACCACTAGGTTGAGACCCTATGAAATCCTGTTTAGAAGTACCCCCAGATACTTCAACTAAGCTTGTTGTTTGTTTAAACATGTGCCTAATACACGTTTTTGAGTTTTCTCCTCCAGATCCAACCAGATCTAGATTTCTCTCTCTTTTCTTTTTCTCTCTCCTCTTTTCCTCTCTCTTTTCCTCTCTCTTTTCTCTTTTCCTCTCTCTCTCTCCCTCTCTTCTCAATCTCTCTCTCTTTCTCTCTCTCTTCTCTCACTCTTTTTCTTTCGGACGAAGATCCATGCATTCCACTACAAAGAGATGTCGGACCTGCCTGAGACCGGGAGATGGCTGTCTTCCCTCTTCTACCCGATACTTTGTGCCAGGATGATGATATCTAAGCATGTGGACTGGAAGACGACTCTACATCCCACCTTTGATGTCCCACCATTTCCGCCTGAGGACTGAGGAGCATGAGACTCTGAGTGAACCCAACCCTGATAAATATTAGCCAATTAAAGGACTACTGCCACGTTCCCCCTTCCTGAATAACGTGGGCCAGCGGAACATAGCCATGAGGACAGTCTAGAGAATACGATCAGGATCTGGCTTCCTATGCATAGTCTGTTGGGTGGGGAGATTCATCCACAAGGGATGGGGTATCTCGTATGTGAGTGAGGTAACCATCAGCATTAGGACAGATCAATAGACCTGGAAAAGTAAGGAAAGACTTTTTGGCTATCTCCAAAGGGGGGACTGTTATGGACAAGATTATGAATTATTATGAGTATATAAGTATATAAGAGTTACATGGAGATATCCATAAAGAACAGGATTTAAGATGGTGTTTGAACTGTACCCCACATATCTCTTGGCATAAGACTCAGACAGACAGTCTGGGCTATTCTTGTGACAAGTGAATCATGCTGACATTGCTTAATATAAATGAGGAACCAAGCACATTACAGTAAATTGTATATCACAGAATAAGCTGTTCTACTTTATCCAATAGGAGACGTGTTACGTATTCTTGGCACCTAGCCAATAAGGTTATATATATTTGTACAACTTCCGGAAATAAATCAGTCTTACTTTCTATTCATATCCGAGTACGTCTCTCTGGTGTGTGTGAAAGATAGTGGTTATTCATGCTACCACGAGTGACTCATAATTTGGACTGCAGACAGTTTAAGAGGGATGCATGACTAGATTGCATCAACCTAAATTAAGGCCTTATCACAGTCAATGTGCTGTTCTGATAAAACCATCTTGTGTCACACACAGACATACTCAGCTTAAAAAAGGCTGACGCCTCCAGCCGAAACATTGGGATAAGCGACACGTCTTTAATATTTTGACTTTGTGTACACAATAAAAGTATTGCGGAAAAAGAAGACTGTTTTTTTTTTTAATTTTTTGATTTTCTACTTGGGTGCCGAAGTGTTATTTTTATATTAGTACTTTATCTTTTTGACTTCAGAGCACAAATTGCCTTAACCTAAGAGCAAGGGTTAGGTTAGAGCTAAGGATTAAGAAAAACTATCACGCTCCCAAACACAGGTGGCAACAGAGAACAAGCCTTGTATAAAAAAAGAAGCCTTCTGGATCCTCACGCTTGATTCCCGGATTCCAATAGGACTGAAGTTGACATCTGATTTGTTTTATATTTATTAATGTTGCACAGGGTTTTTCCACTTCATTCATATTCATTTGAAACGTGTTCTAATATCCTAATGGTTTGTAGTTAATTCATTCCTATATGTCATGTTTTGTAAATATTTAAAAAATGTATGGGACCTGTCTATCATGTGATGTGTAGGCACTGGTTATCTCATCCCCCATTAATCCTTATAAAGTGGAGGTTCCTACATGGTACTACTATATTATGAATAAGATCGGAAATGATCGAAACGCATAATATACAAAATAATAAGTGTAATGGGATACCACTATATCATCCATGAGTAAGCGAGTATAATACTTCGAAACGTACGTCAGATGTTTCTGGGGGCTCCCTCCTACCGCCCGCTTGCTCCAGCGCTGTCACCCTGACTGGTAAATATGCCTCTCTGCTCCCTCCTCCCGCTGGGATCCACAGTTTAGCCATTGGCTGTTCCAATTGTTTGGGGGGTATACTTTAGGAGTGCAGAGGCGGTGTACTTTTCAGTGCTGGTCCGAGCTTAGCCCAGCCCATCTTTTCTCACACTGGTGTCATCTGTATATAGGTCTTATTGTAACAGCATTATTGTATTCATGTATGTATCTGTATTGATTTTAATATTCTACATCAATAAAGACTTTCAGATTTTTCCTGTAAAACTCCTTTTTTTCTTGTTTTAAATATCCTAATGGTTTGTAGTTAATTCATAGCTATATGTCATGTTTTGTAAATATTTAAAAAATGTATAGGACCTGTCTATCATGTGATGTGTAGGCATTTGTTATCCCATGCCTCATTAATCGTTATAAAGTGGAGGTTCCTACATGGTACTACTATATTATGAATAAGATCGGAAATGATCGAAACGCATAATATACAAAATAATAAGTGTAATGGGACATTGAACCCCTTTGTTTTGCCACATGCTGGTGGTTTTTAAGAAATTAAATAAACTGAATGTTAACTTTACTTGGATGTTGTGCTGGGAAATCTTTTCTTAGTAGCCCCCCAAATAGTATGATTGCACCATATAACCCCCCAAATTGTATTATCGCCCCAAAATAGCTTGATTTCTCCCCAAATATCATAATGGACCTGCAAAATGCCCTGCCAAAAAATTTCACCACATAGCCTTCCAAAGAATATAATGGCTCCTACATAGCCCTTGAAATATAATAGCCCCCACATAGCCCTCCATACAGTATCATCACTTTTATAAAAAATGAATTGATCTAAAAATAGAAGAAAACACTCATCTCTCCTCATCCCCCCGTTCTCCGGTTTCTGCAGAGTGTAGCCTGACACCCTGCACATCTCGGCGGCATGGCGGGAGCTATGTAGTGACATCACCGCGACTGCTGTACTGTGACGTTAGTTAGAGTCATGACTTTCAACTATATTGGCAACTAGGATATCGACACAATTGAATGTGCAATGGCGGGAGAGGGATGGGGGTGGGTCGGCGCTGACATTGGGCCCAGCTCTGGCACCAGACCCCATCGACTTACTGATCCCATAGTGGCTGTGTTCTCTGCCGCTACCCTGTTTCCCCAAACATAATCGAAAAATCTCCCCACTAATCCAGTAGCTTGTCTGATCAGAAACTTAAAATTTCACAATAAAAATTCTGTTGATAGAGATGGAGATCTGCCGGATATTATTATTTTTGTATTCTATGGAGAATATTTGATTGTTTTTTGACATTTTTTATTTTTTTCAGCTCAGTTATGCAAAAAAGGATTCATTTTTTGAACATAAGATGAGTTCTCCCTCGCTCTATCACACTTTCCCCAGACAGAGAGCTCAGTATAAATCCCTCGTACTTTTACTCAGACATTTGAGATGGACTTGGGTGGGGATCATCTCTTCAGAAGATGAGAGCAGCCAACGTTCCAGTGTGAAGCTGAAGGAGATATTAAGAGAGAACGGGATCTGCATTGAGTTCTCCATAACTCTCCATAAGCAGACAATGCTTAAAGATGCTCGGGCCGTAAAGACATTAGAGATGTCCTCCTGTAATGCTGTGATTTTGAATTTTAACTTAGATGAACCGATATTCTTTGAACTTGCGAGGCAGAAAGCATCCAGAAAAGTTTTAATTTCACTTTTCTCCTTTCCAAATTTCGTGAATGCCAAGATAATCAAACATCTCAATAGCTCTCTGATGCTGAGCCTACACAAGGTGGAGATTCCTGGTCTAAAGAACTTTCTTCTGGCTGTCGATGCCCAAAAATATGACAATTATTTCACTTTGAGGGAAATGTGGACAAAAACATTTCAATGCTTGCCGGATACCTTCATGGATGTGTCTGAGACGCCCTGTAATCAGACGATTGATGTTCATCTCTATGATGAATTGTTGTACGATGTGGAGAACTTTCGAGTCACCTTCCAAGTGTACGCCGCCGTCTACGCCCTGGCACATGCAATACATGATATTTTTGAGCAAAGTGATACAGAAGAACCTTCACTGGACCCACAACGGAGCTGGCCACACTGGAAGGTAATGTAACATGGCTGCTTACAGAAGAAGTGAAGGTAGAAATGTGCAGCATGGATATAGCTCTGACAAGTAGCTCCCCTATAAAAAAGACAATCACCATTTGATTTCATTAACAAATCTGTGGTGCAGCAGCATGCAAAGCCTTTGAGATACTTTCATCTTAACTTTTTCCAGATGAGGCCAATATTCATTTTTTCAGGCTATTTTTCATTGTCCTCTTCCAAGAGACATCACTTTTTACTTTTCCATCAACATAGGTGTGTTTTTTGCAGCACATTTTTGGTTGTGAATGACACTATAGATTTACTTATACAATCTACTACAAAATAAATATTTAAATGAGGAAGAGGTAGAGTCATGGCCAAAAGTGTTGGGACTCAAAAAATAAAGTATTTCACTCAGAAAATTATTGCAATTACACATGTTAATTTCCTTTAATTGTTATTGGAATAACACACAAAAAAAATAGAGAAAAAAAGGCAAATTGGACATAATTTCACACAAAACCTCCAAAATGGCCTGACAAAATTTTTGTAAACTTTTCAAAATTGTGGAAAAACAAATTTTCAAAATTCTGGGGAAAAATTTGTTTGAAAACAATTGTTTCAAAATTGTGGAAAAACAAGTATGTGATTCTTCTTCAGACTCAGCTGTGGCAATTAAACAGGTGTGGGCAATATGAAAATCCTACCTGAAAACAGATATAAAGAGAAGTTGACTCAATCTTTGCATTTTGTGTCTGTGTATGCCACACTAAGCATGGAGTACAGAAAGTACAGAAAAGGGGAGTAGAAAACTGTTTGAGTCCTTGTAAACCAAAATTTTTGAAAAATATCAACAATCTCAAAATGACAAGTCCATCTCCAGATATCTTGATGTTCCTTTGTCCACATTGCACAACATAATCAATAAGTGTTCAACCGTGGCATTATAGCTATTTTTCCTGGATGTGGACAACAACAAAACATTGATCAAAAGTTGCAAGGCAGGATAGTCCGGAAGGTGAATAGGCAGCCAAAAATCAAGTTCAAAGAAATTAAAGCTGTCCTGCAAGATCCGGGTGCATCAGTGTCAACACAAACTATCCTCCCACATCTGAATGAAATGAAGCCTTATGGAGGAGACCCAGGCTGATCTTACTGCTGACTCAGAGACAGAAAAAAGCCAGACTGCAGTTCAACAAAATGTACAGTACAGACCAAAGGTTTAGACACATCTTCTCATTCAAAGAGTTTTCTTTATTTTCATGACTCTAAAAATTGTAGATTCACATTGAAGGCATCAAAACTATGAATTAAAATATGTGGAATGAAATACTTAAAGTGTGAAACAACTGAAAATATGTCTAATATTCTAGGTTCTTCACAGTAGCCGCCTTTTGCTTTGATTACTACTTTGCACACTCTTGGCATTCTCTTGATGAGCTTCAAGAGGTAGTCACCAGAAATGGTCTTCTAACAGTCTTGAAGGAGTTCTCAGAGATGCTTAGCACTTGTTGGCCTTTTGCCTTCACTCTGCGGTCGAGCGCACCCTAAACCATCTTGATTGGGTTCAGGTCTGGTGACTGTGGAGACCAGGTCATCTGGCGTAGCACCCCATCACTCTCCTTCTTAGTCAAATAGCCCTTACACCACCTGGAGGTGTTTTTGGGGTCATTGTCCTGTTGAAAAATAAACGATGGTCCAACTAAATGCAAATCGGATTGAATAGCACGCCGCTGCAAGATGCTGTGGTAGACATGCTGGTTCAGTATGCCTTCAATTTTGAATAAATCCCCAACAGTGTCACCAGCAAAGCACCCCCACACCATCACACCTCCTCCTCTATGCTTCATGGTGGGAACCAGGCATAAAGTGTCCATCTGTTCACCTTTTCTACAAAGACACGGTGGTTGGATCCAAAGATCTCAAATTTGGACTCATCAGACCAGAGCACAGATTTCCACTGGTCTAATGTCCATTCATTGTGCTTTTTAGCCCAAACAAGTCTCTTCTGCTTGTTGCCTGTCCTTAGCAGTCGTTTCCTAGCAGCTATTTTACCATGAAGGCTGCTGCACAAAGTCTCCTCTTAATAGTTGTTCTAGAGATGAGAAGGTGTGTCCAAACTTTTCGTCTTTACTGTACATCAAAATTTTTCTGGGGAATTATCTTGAGGACAAATAAGACCAAAATAGAGCTTTTTGGTGAAGTACATCAGTCTACTGTTTACAAAAAAATGGAATAAGCCCTACAAAGAAAAGAACACAAGACATAGTCACATATGGTGGAGGCCAGAGATTTTTTGGAATTGATTTGCTGCTTTTGGCACTGAGGTCCTTGACTGTGTGCAAGGCATCATGAAATCTGAAGATTACCAAAGGATTTTGGGTCACAATGTAGTGCCCAGTGACAAAAAGCTGGGTTTGTGTCCTAGGTCATGGGTCTTTCAGTGGGACAGTAACACTAAACACTTCAAGAAGCCCCAGAAATGCATAAAAACTAAGCTCTGGAGAGTTCTGAAGCGGCCACAATGAGTTTGCTCTAAATTTCATTGACACTTGTGGAAAGATCTTAAAATTGCTGTTGGGAGAAGACGTCTTCAAATATGAGAGACCTGGAGCAGTTTTTAAAGAAGAGTCCAAATTTCCAGGTCAGATGAGTAAGAAGCTTGTGGACGGTCATAGGAAGCAACTGATTGCAGTTATTTATTTAAAAGGGTAATGGGGGTGCAGCTAATTATTAATTTGAGGAGGCCAAAAATTGTGTTCATTTTTGAGTCTTTTTGTGTGACTATATGTCCAACAATTTTTGTGTTGGTCCAATACACACAATGGAAATAAACATGTATATACAGTCATATGAAAAAGTTTGGGCACCCCTATTAATGTTAACCTTTTTTCTTTATAACAATTTGGGTTTTTGCTATTTCAGTGTCATATATCTAATAACTGATGGACTGAGTAATATTTCTGGATTGAAATGAGGTTTATTGTACTAACAGAAAATGTGCATCCGCATTTAAACAAAATTTGACCGGTGCAAAAGTATGGGCACCCTTATCAATTTCTTGATTTGAACACTCCTAACTACTTTTTACTGACTTACTAAAGCACTAAATTGGTTTTGTAACCTCATTGAGCTTTGAACTTCATAGAAAGGTGTATCCAATCATGAGAAAAGGTATTTAAGGTGGCCACTTGCAAGTTGTTCTCCTATTTGAATCTCATATGAAGAGTGGCATCATGGGCTCCTCAAAACAACTCTCAAATGATCTGAAAACAAAGATTATTCAACATAGTTGTTCAGGGGAAGGATACAAAAAGTTGTCTCAGAGATTTAAACTGTCAGTTTCCACTGTGAGGAACATAGTAAGGAAATGGAAGAACACAGGTACAGTTCTTGTTAAGCCCAGAAGTGGCAGGCCAAGAAAAATATCAGAAAGGCAGAGAAGAAGAATGGTGAGAACAGTCAAGGACAATCCACAGACTACCTCCAAAGACCTGCAGCATCATCTTGCTGCAGATGGTGTCAATGTGAATCGGTCAACAATATAGCACACTTTGCACAAGGAGAAGCTGTATGGGAGAGTGATGCAAAAGAAGCCGTTTCTGCAAGCACGCCACAAACAGTCGCCTGAGGTATGCAAAAGCACATTTGGACAAGCCAGTTACATTTTGGAAGAAGGTCCTGTGGACTGATGAAACAAAGATTGAGTTGTTTAGTCATACAAAAAGGCATTATGCATGGAGGAAAAAAAACACGGCATTCCAAGAAAAGCCCTTGCTACCCACAGTGAAATTTGGTGGAGGCTCCATCATGCTTTGGGGCTGTGTGGCCAATGCCGGCACCGGGAATCTTGTTAAGGCCTGAAACACACATCCGTGAAACACGTGCGTGTTTGGTCCGTTTCCGTGTATACTGGAGACACGGCCAAAGTGCACCAAGGTTATTGTATGATAAAAGCTCCACGTGCATTTTTGATGCATGTCCGTTTGTCCGTGTCCGTGATCCGTACCTGTGTGCGTTTTGCACGGCAGCATGTCCGCTTTCTGCACGCAACACGCAGCACGGACTCAATGAAAGTCAATGGGTCTGTGCGCACGTCCGAGTGGCACGGACGCATCTCTGTTTGCTCCCTATACGTTTTGTGCTTTTCGCTGATCGCGCTACTCACCTCATTTGCTGCGTGGAGCTGACAGGAGCGGCGGTGTATTCTGCAGCTCCTGTCACCTGCATGTAGCAGAGCTGGATGCGACGCTGGAGGTCCGTGGATTACGCCGGACATGGAGGGCTTTGTCGGGGTTAATAAATTGGTGATGAGGGACTTTGTTAGTGTTTTTTATTTCTAATAAATTATTTTTTCGGGTGTGTGTGTGTGTTTTTTTTAATGTCACTTACAGATTAATCATGGAGGGTGTCTCATAGATGCCTGACATGATTAATCTAGGACTTATTGGCAGCTGTGGGCTGCCAATAACTCCTTATTACCCCGATTTGCCCACGCACCAGGGCAAATCGGGAAGAGCCAGGTACAGTCCCAGAACTGTCGCATCTAATGTATGCGGCAATTCTGGGCGGCTGCTGACTGATATTGTTAGGCTGGGGGGCTCCCCATAATGTGGGGCTCCCCATCCTGAGAATACCAGCCTTCAGCCGTATGGCTTTATCTGGCTGGTATTAAAATGTTTTTTTTAATTATTTATTTATTTATTTCCATACTCCATAGTGACACGCCCACCGGCTGCTGTGATTGGGTGCAGTGAGACATCTGTCACTCAGCGTGGGGGCGTGTCTCACTGCAACCAATCATAGGCGCCGGTGGGGGGAGAAAGCAGGGAATACGAGATTGTTTAATGAGCGGCCGGCTTTTTCAAATTAGAAAAAGCCGCCGGAGCAGTGTGAACGCCGTGCAGCGCCAGTGATCGGTGATCGGTGAGTATGAGAGAGAGGGGGATACTTCAGTCACTCGGGGGATAAGCGGTCACCGGTGAATCCTTCACAGGTGACCGCTAATCAGTACACGGCACACAGACAGAGCCGCGGCATGACAATGAAGTCGGGTGAAGTTCACCCGAGTTCATTCTCATCCCACTACTCTGTCTTCCGACATGTAGTAACGACATTTTGCATCACACACGTACATTTCACACGGATAACACACACACATGTCAGTTATTTCACTCACGCACACACGGACATTCCACACGCACATACGGCTAGCATACGGGATACACACAGGCCACACATACTATAAAAATGGACCTAAAAAACGGAAAACGGACCCAAAAAATGGCCCGTATCACACGTGCATGGTTTTAACGGATGTGTGTTGGAGCCCTAAAGTTGAGGGTCGCATGGATTCAACTAAGTATCAGCAGATTCTTGACAATAATGTGGAAGAATCAGTGATGAAGTTGAAGTTACGCAGGGGATGGATATTTCAGCAAGACAATGATCCAAAACACCGCTCCAAATCTACTCAGGCATTCATGCAGAGGAACAATTACAATGTTCTGGAATGGCCATCCCAGTCCCCAGACCTGAATATCATTGAACATCTGTGGGATGATGTGAAGCGGCTGTCCATGCTCAGCGACCATCAAACTTAACTGAACTGGAATTGTTTTGTAAACAGGAATGGTCAAATCTACCTTCATCCAGGATCCAAGAACTCATTAAAAGCTACAGGAAGCGACTAGAGGCTGTGATTTTTGCAAAAGGAGGATCTACAAAATATTAATGTCACTTTTATGTTGAGGTGCTCATACTTTTGCACCGGTCAAATTTAGTTTAAATGCGGATTGCACATTTTCTGTTAGTACAATAAACCTCATTTCAACCCAGAAATATTACTCAGTCCATCAGTTATTAGATATATGAAACTGAAATAGCTGTTGCAAAAACCCAAATTGTTATAAAGAAAAAAGGTTAACATTAATAGGGGTGCGCAAACTTTTTCATATGACTGTAACAAGACATGTGTAACTGCAATGAATTTCTGGGAGATACTTCATTTTCTGGAACGATTTCAAGGCTGCCATCATTTTCGGCCATGACTATATCTGTAGAGTTTGGCTTTCCGGAGTTTATTATATATGATTTCTATTTACAGCTCAATCGTTATCTAAAGAACATTCATTTTAAGACCCGAGGAGAAGAGGAGGTTTATTTTAATGAAGATGGGCACTTTTTAGCAAAAATCGATATCTTAAACCTTATAGTTTTTCCAAACAAGTCTCTTGATAGACGGACAGTTGGCTTTTATGATGAAAGCAGTGACCAGTTTCATATCAACACCAGCGCCATCATGTGGAGTGGAAAGGTTTCTCAGGTATGTGGCTTCACCCTTCATCACTATTGATATCACCTGAGACCACCATAGCAGCAGAGCTAAGAGCATTAGGTTATTGAAGGTGTAAGTAATGAATATTTTTTTTTAATGCTCTCTACTCAATACACCAGCAACCTCTGGCACTCCAGTTGGTGCAAAACATGACCTGACAGCCTCCAGACAGGTAGTGCCGGTAAAAAATTGTAGTTTTACTACATCTGGATTGCTGTACGTTGCTTTAGAAACCTCTGTAAGAAGACAACCAAATACATTGTAAATGGCCAGTATTTATCTAGGCCAAGGCACTGTTACTATAACTGCCTGCTCAAAATTTGCCAGTGAACTAGCTAAATAGATCTTGGCACTTTTAGTGCCTGCTCAAAATTAACCATTGAACCAGATTTCTAGGTCTTCACACATGGCACTTTTGCTGCATTTTTTAACTATTTTTACAATGGTTTTTACCTTGGTTTTATGCAAATCCATGCTACTAAAATATTGCCTTCACAATCGGTGGTGCATGTGCTGTACTACACACACATCAGTACTCTAACAGTCACCAATGCCGGCACATACCTTCACAATATGCTCTCTCATTGGTCCACCCACATTTAAAAAGCCCACTCCTTCCTCCCCAATGCAAGTCTCCTGACAAAGATAGGATGAAACGCGCGTTGGGTAGGCAGGGGCATCTCAACACCACTGACCACGTGTAAGTTTACAATCATAGTTTATTATGGTACAACTGGTTCCAATACTTGGAATGTTAATTTAAACCTCTACAGGACTGTACTGTTTGTGTTAGGTGATGTAGTTATAGAAAATACGGTAATTGTATGATTTTTATTTATTTTTTTTTACTTTTGGTAAACACACCTTATGAACTAGATATATATTATTGCATGTTGGCCTTGTGTATGAAGTATAAGGTCTCCTACATTACCTGGCAGCACTTGTTATGTTTAGGAATATTATGAGAATGTTTTTATTTATTATGTTAATAAAATTGAGAGTTTCATATACTCGATGTGTGGACCCTTTTATGTTACATGTACAGTAGGTTGTTCTTTAAAGCAATTAATAGTCGTATAAAATAGTTACTATACAACTATGTGGTTTAAAAGTATATCAAATCCATTGTGGATATGTTTTATTATGGAGGTGATGCATAAACCACCTAGACATGTATTGATCACAAATGTGAGGGAAAGGAGACTGATCCTAGATGTTTGTAGACAATTTAATGTCTTGCGCATGGTAAATGTTCTTTTAATGAAGTAGTACTGGTACCTGGGCAGGCTTAAAATACTGTACACTAACTGTTATTGTGACGCCCTGGCAAAACCAGGTAGTCACAGATGACTGTACCCCCTACCACGGGTACAGAAATCGCCTCCTCCTTGGGAATTAACACCACATCCCACACAAAGGAACACCAGCCACAAAGCCTAGTTGCCCCCACATGACAGCCGGGACACACCAGTGGCCGGGACCAGGCGGATGGGAGCGCCTACCTAGGGGTCTTGAGGTGACAGGGGGTGGGAACCAGTCAGTTTTCAGTTAGAGTTTCAGTTGAGAGTTTCAGTTGGAGTAGAGTAAAGTTGGAGTCAAGGAGCTGAAGTGCAACGTGGTAAGGGTTGGAGCCCTTGGACCACGGGGGAACCATCTAGGTGGCAGACAGCAGTATAGGGCCACAGGCGAAGGAGATCTGGTCGTGGGAGACCTGAAGTGGACCGGGGCAGGGTTGTAGCCCGCCGGTACCGACAACGGAAATCTGGTCCGGGGTACCTGGACCCTAGGACGAGGCAAGCTTCAAGCCTCTTGTTAATTGACCTGGGGACAAGGTACCAGGCCTTGTTTCCGAAGAGAGAAGCCCAGAGAGATCAAACCCGCAGCCCACCGCGGGGGATAGGGTGTCCACCAAGAACCTATTAAAATCCCACGGGTCAGAGTTTGCGGGCAATGGCTCCCTCTGCGTACAAAGCTGCAGGGGAGCGGATTTCTCCCGTTCCAAGCAGGTTTAATCAACACACAGCAAGACACAAGTGCAGGAGGAAGGGTCCCTACCTTGCTAGCCCATGTGCGGGACCACCACACCTCTCCAACCGGCATCCAGCCTTGGTTTACAGTACAGACTCTGTGTGGATTCTTCATAATCGTGAGTACACCGGTGTCACCCGGCGTCCCAGCACTGCTCCCTACCTACACACCTGGGCCCCCGGGACTACACCTCCCCTACCCGTGGATGGGATACCACCTTGCTGCCCAATACCATCGGTCCCGGACACTGACCCCAAGAGGCAGCGGCGGTGCCACCATCCCATCGCCACAACCCACGGGTGGCATCACAGACAAAAACTATCTCCCCTGTAAATACCCCCCTTTTCACAGTTGCGAGGATGGGCGGTTGCACGAGCCCCGGGTCTGGTCACCACTCAAGCCCCAGACACGATCCCGGACCCGAGCACAACGAGCAGCTCCTCTGCTGTGGAGCGGCACCCGTCCGCGACATTATGTCAACCATAGGCACATGACGGGCCATCTATTCCCAGCTATTGGTGAGGTGCTTCTGAGCCTGTAAGGCATCAGGAGAACTCAAGGTGTTTAACCTGTGGAGGAATATGTGACCTGGAAACATGAAGTCTCAGGAGTAGAGATGAGCGAACCGGTCGCAGTTCGGCTCGAGCTCGGTTTGCTGAACCGAGGTCTGGTTCGCGTTCGGTTCGGCGAACCGCTTGAACCACATAGGAAACAATGGGAGGCAATCACAAACACATAAAAACCCCTAGAAAACACCCTCAAAGGTGTCCAAAAGGTGACAAACAACTCACAACACAAACACATGGGAAAGTGACTAGGACATATACTCATGCGAAAACAAAAGAGCTGGACAATGAAAAAAAGGAGACACAGATATAGGCATGGCATGCCCTTCTAAAATGATGTAAAACACCGCAAGGTGACTCCAAGCGGAGTCTCCCTTTTTTCCAAAAATTGGGCCACACACACACCCACCCCTTCAGTGGCAGCACTTGTGCCCTAGTTGTACACTTCACAGATAGATTTGCATCAAGCACATTCAAAAATACGCCATCCTTAACCGTCCCCAGGATGACACCGGGGTAGGTAGCAAAGTCTTTGCTGAACCATGACTTGTTCATCTTGGCTCCTTTTTAAAAACAAAGTAAGCAAGGGTTACTCCAAGCAGAACGCAAGAAAAGGGGGGGAGCCAGCACTGCTCATGAATGGCATGCAACAATAAAGAAATAAAAAGTGTAAAATTCACAAATTCATTCCTACTGTAAAAATTCAATGAGATTTTTTGCAAATGATTGATCAATGATTTGAGCCCCCCTGCCCCGTCACGGCAAATCTCTATAGGGGGGTCCCTAACGCTATATTATAAATTATTATGTACCATAAGGTCTCATATAATGAGCAGGACCACATGAAAACACCACTTACCTGAGACATGTCTGGACTGCTCCCATGCTGCCAGGACTGACAACCTTGTTCCGCCCTCATCCATGTTTGCTGGTCTGGCACTGTGAGGGCCAGTCCTGACATTGTGCTGGTGTGTGTGGTTCTGCCACACACACTGGCACCTGGGCTGCCTTTATTCGCGGTTGTCAGTTCTGGCAGCATGGGAGCGGTCCAGACATGTCTCGGGTAAGTGGTGTTTTCATGTGGTCCTGCTCATTATATGAGACCTTATCGTACATAATAATTTATAATATAGCGTTAGGGACCCCCCTATAGAGATTTGCCGTGACGGGGCAGGGTGGCTCAAATCATTGATCAATCATTTGCAAAAAAATCGCATTGAATTTTTACAGTAGGAATGAATTTGTGAATTTACACTTTTTATTTCTTTATTGTTGCATGCCATTCATGAGCAGTGCTGGCTCCCCCCTTACTTCAAGCGGAATCTCCCTTTTTTCCACAAATTGGGCCACACAGACACCCACCCCTTCAGTGGCAGCACTTGTGCCCCAGTTGTACAATTCACAGGTAGATTTACATCAAGCACATTCCAAATCCACAAGCATTTAGTCTCCCCAGGATGACACAGTGGTAGTAAATTCCTTGTGGATCCATGACTTGTTCATTTTGATGAACGTTAGTCTGTCCACATTGTCACTGGACAGATGTGTGCGCTTATCTGTCAGCACACACCCAGCAGCACTGAAGACACAATCAAAGACAACGCTGGCAGCTGGACACGACAAGATCTCCAAGGCGTAAGTGGCGAGCTCAGGCCATTTTTCAAGATTTGAAGCCCAAAATGAGCAAGGCTCCATTTGCAAAGTCATGGCATCGATGTTCATTTGGAGATACTCCTGGGAGATTCACTCCGTGCACCACGGTTGATTGGTGGAGAAGCCGAGCTAAGATCGAGTAACAGCTTCTGCTGATACTCCTGCATACGTGCGTCCCTTTCTATGGCTTCTGCTGATACTCCTGCATACGTGCGTCCCTTTCTATGGCTGGAATTATGTCACAAAATTTGGACTTGTACCGGGGATCTAATAGTGTGCAAGCCAGTAGTCATCATCACTTCAAATTTTGACAATACGAGGGTCATGTTGTAGGTAGTGCAGCAAGAAGGCGCTCATATGTCTTGCGCAGCCATGCGGACCAAGTCCACGCTGTGTTTGTGGCATAGAGGTGCTATAACCGTTCTTTCTTCCTCTGACATCTCCCCCCAACCTCTTTCAACTGAAATTTGACCAAGGTCTCCCTCATCCGCTGAGTCTTCCATGTCCATGGACAGTTCGTCCTTCATTTATTCATGTTTTCCTGCACCTTCCTCAACATTTCGCCTGCTATCATGCACCCTTGTTGATCCCTGTCCCGCATGGTCCCATGCCTGCCGCGTTGGTGATGATGAACGTCTGGACCTTGGTGATGTTGTTGTGTCTTGCGCATATGAATCCTCCTGTAGTTCTTCCCCTTCCTGTTGTCCCACCCCCTGACTCCGAATAGTGTTTAGCGTGTGCTCCAGCATGTAAATGTAATTGTCATGCTGATAATGGCATTGTCAGCGCTAAACATATTCGTCGCCATGTCAAAACTGTGCAGAAGGGTGCATAGGTCCTTGATCTGAGACCACTCCATCAGGGTGATCTGCCCCACCACTGCATCTCGTTGGCCCAGGCTATACGTCATGACGTATTGCACCAGTGCTCGGCGGTGCTGACACAGTCGCTGTAACATGTGGAGAGTCGAATTCCAGTGTGTCGGCACATCGCATTTCAGGCGATGAACCGGCAGGCTGAAAGACTTCTGTAGCGATGCAAGTCGCTCAGCTGCGGCGCTTGAACGGCGGAAGTGAGCAGACAGTTTTCGTGCCCTGTTCAGAAGGCCATCTAGGCCGGGATAGTGTGTTAAAAATTGTTGGACAACAAGGTTCAACACGTGAGCCATACAAGGCACGTGTGTCACCTTGCCCAGGCGAAGGGCCGCACCCAGGTTGGCAGCATTGTCGCACACTGCCTTACCAGGCTGCAGGTTGAGTGGAGACAACCATTTACCAAACTCAGTCTCCAGAGCTGCCCACAACTCAGCCGCTGTGTGACTCTTAGTTCCAAGACATTTCAAGCTAAAGACCGCTTGATGCTGTTGCTCTCTGCTGTCAGCATAGTAATGAGGGGTGCGTGATTTCTTCTGCGCAGTTCCAACGCTGGAGGCCTGACCAGGCAGGCTTGGGGCGGAGGTGGAGGACCCAGATGAGGTTAAGGAGGCAGAAGCAGTGGAGGAACTTGGACAGACAGAGGATTGACGCCCAAGTCGTGGGGACGGCAAGATTTGTGCAGCAGACCCTTCACCATCAATCACCATAGTTACCCAGTGCCCAGTCAGCGACATGTAACGTCCCTGTCCATACTTACTGGTCCAAGTATCGGTGGTGAAATGCACCCGTTCACACACAGAGTTTCTCAAGGAAGCGGTGATGTTGTGTGCGACATGTTGGTGTAGCGCAGGCACACCTTTTTTAGAGAAGTAGTAGCGACTGGGCATCTGGTACTGGGGCACAGCGACAGACATAAGGTCTCTAAAATCCTGTGTGGCCACCAGGCAGAAACGCAGCATTTCGGTAGCCAAGAGCTTACAGAGGGATAAAGTCAACCTCTTAGCTTTGTCATGGGTCGCAGGAAATGGCCTTTTATTTGTCCACATCTGGGGGACAGAGATCTGCCTGCTGTGTGTAGACGGTGGTGAGTAGGGTGTCCCTGAAAAAATGCAGGTTTGTGAGGAAAGTGCAGGAGTAGACATGATGTTGCCTTCATCCAATGTTGATGCTATCGATGTCTGAGAGAGCTGTACACATGCACTTGTTTCCCCTTCCAAACCAACTGACGACCTACCAAGCAAACTGCCTGTTGCACAGTGGTGGAAGTTGTGCGTGGAAAACCCGGTGTAACAGCTGTCCCCACAGTCCTAGAAGATGAAGAGCGCGCGGATGCACTGGAAGGGGTAGGCAGTGGATGGTCCACTCCGCTATGCCGCATTGCAGCACGGTGAGCTTCCCACTGGGACATATGATATTTATTCATGTGACGATTCATGGAAGAAGTTGTCAAACTGCTGAGGTTTTTGCCTCTACTAACAGATTCCCGACAAATTTTACAGATCACATGATTTGGGCGATCCCTTGCAAGGTCAAAAAAGGACCAGGCTAGGCAAGGCTTAGAGGGCATGCGACTTGCTGAGCCACCCCGACTAGTGCTCAGAGGCAGAGTGGTGGCTGAGGATGCAGTTTTAGACGTGCTACCAGTACTCCTCCTCTGTCCAGGAAGGTGCAAGGTAACTTCGTCGTTAGTAGCATCCTCCTCCACCGCCTCTGTTGACCTACTCGAGTGCCTGACTTTGGGTTGACAGTAGGTGGGATCTAGAAGTTCCTCATCAAGCGTTGTGTTTGCACTCCCCTCCCCCTCAGACCGAGCCTCTTCCTGCCCTGAACGAATATTTAAGTTGTCATCCCAATCTGGTATCTGCGTCTCATTGTCATCAGTATGTTCCTCATTGTCTATTACAACAGGTGTTTCAGTTTGTGAATAAGGGTCAACATTATGCTCATGAACTTGGTCATCACAGCCTAAATCTGAGTCACAAAGGTTTTGGGCATCACTGCAGACCATTTACTGGTCTGTACTCACTGTAGCTTGGGAGCAGCAGACCTCTGATTCCCAGGCTATAGTGTGACTGAACAGCTCTGCAGACGCAGCCTTCTCTGTTCCACCATACTGTGTAGGGCGGATGGAGACTTGAGAGCTGGGAGAAAGCAAGTGTGATTGGGATGGGAACTCAGAGGACTGGTGTTTTTTGGATGTGGTAGTTGAGGTGGCGGAAAGGGCACTTGTTGGACCACTTGAGATCAATTCAAGCATTTTCTTTTTTTGGCCATCATTTACCTTTGTTCCAGTTGTTCGTGTTCGTTAAAAAGGAGCACATCTGATTGTCCACGGAAAGTAGTAGACATTTTACTTTTGCTGGAATATGACCTATCTTCAGCAGATGTTAATGGAGCTTTGTCACCTTCCCCACGGACACAAACTTTTTTTCCTTTTCCAACACGCCTGTTCCCCTTTCCACCAGCATCTGTCATTTTGCCACTCATTTATATTGCGACAAGATTGTGCACTTAAAATGTGTTAGTAAAAATTGAGAGGTGGTGTAGATTGCAGTGTTGGTCTACCTTTATTAACAGCAGAATAAACAAAAAAAACTATCCCGGACAATGCAACTATGGCCCTTAAACTGGCAGCACAGTTTGCTATTCTAATAGCTTAGTAAAAATGAGTTTGAGTGTGCAATGCAGAGGTGCTGCAAATATCTTTGCACCATTGGGACACTAATGAAGTCCAACAGCCACTTTTAGGATGCAACTAAGTTTCCTCAGTGTTTGCTAGTATAATAGCTCAGTAAAAATGAGCTTGAGTGTGCAAAGGGCAGGAGGGTACAGTGGCCGGGTTGTGGGTCAGTGTAGAGGAAAGGAAGCCTGACATTATATCCCTCCTAATGGTGACATGCAGCAGGTAAGTCCCTGAGCTTAGCTACACAGACGCTGTTATCTGTAGCTGTTAAAACCTCTTTCCTCGGACCTGACTGTCACCTATGGCTCTGAGCCTGCTGTAATTAGCCCTTGCAAGGGCTGAAAGAAACTTATATCCCTATTCTGTATAGCACTGTGTGTAGAGCGTACACAGCAGTATCGGAGACAGGAGCTGCGCCAGCGGTGACTGACACCCAGACGCAGAAGGCAGATAATGGCGTCAAGATGGGCAGATGCCCGTATTTATAATGCAGGGACATGTGACATGGACATCCTATCACACATGCCGTTGCTTCTGTGGCTAAAAGTCCATTTAGCTGTGTGTGTGTCTGGCATTGGCTGACATGCTGACCCGCCCCACTACACGCGCGCGCTTAGGGAAGGAAGACAAGAAAAGAAAAAAAAATGGCGATTGCCATTATCCCAGCAGCAGTGATCTGAATGCGCTGTTCCCGCACACTATACGCTGAAATTTCATAACAGTGTGAGTCACAGAGTGACTTACACTATTACAGTGGAAAGCCAGCTAGTAATTAGCTTAGCTTTTTGCTGCAAGAACCGTTCTCGAACGTAACTAGAACTATCGAGCTTTTAACAAAAAGCTCGAGTTCTAGTTCTATCTAGAACACCCCCCAAAATCACTCGAACCGCGAACTGGAGAACCTCGAACCACAAACCGCGCTCAACTCTACTCAGGAGGAAGGAGTTTCAAGAACATGGTGCTATAGGAACATAGTCAGAGCTCCATGAAGAAGGAAACTCAACAGTAATTTATGAAGGACTTCCTATTCCAGTCTACATCCACAGGTATGCCGGAGAAAAGTGCACCGAATATATCAGGTGGCGTGCACCTTTACTATATCTCTGATGTGTCTTTACACTGGAATGTGAAATGTGACAGAAGTTGGAGCAGATTTCAGCTTCAAACTACACATAGATTTCTGGCATGCAATACCTATGTAGCTTTTGCTAAGGTCCTTTTTTTGCAGACACAAAGGGTTTTTGCAATGTCAGGAAGATTGTTTTGTGATTTTTGCAACTTTTTGATTCCAGTAAATTAGTAAAAAGAGACTGAAATTCCCATATCATGTTTGGACTACATGAAGGTAATTTTGTTGTTTTCGTTCTGAGAGCACATTATCCAGCGGTTTTACAAGATGAATATTTTGTAGATGTTTCGTGCATATCTATCTATCTATCTATCTATCTATCTATCTATTTATCTATCTATCTATCCCTCTATCTATCTATCTATATCTGTGTTTACTTGGCCATTTTATTATCTAGATGCCCACATCGATGTGCAGTGTGAGTTGCCCCCCTGGATACCAAAAAATCCCACAGAAAGGTCATCAGGAATGTTGCTACGACTGTGCCCCGTGTCCAGAAAGAGAGATCGCTAATAAGACCGGTTGGTATCTCACGATGATAAACTATTTCTCCAACTGTATAAAGTACCTGGTTATGAAGTGTCCATCATGAAGGACGTCTCTCCCATTAACCATGGATCGCAAAAACAGGACAAAAGGAGTATAGCATGCAAAAGTATTTAATTGAAATAAATTAATCAATTTTCAGTCAAAAATGACAATCTTTGTATCATAAATAAGACAAAAGGACAGCAAACATGTGTAATTCATGGTAGTGACATGTCATAGGCAATAAAAGTGGGTAGAAGGTGGGCAAGATGGATATCTGATATATAATAAAGTGCAAGTGCAAGTGCAAAAAATCCCAGAATATAGCAGCAAGAAATGGCATGGATCGGATACAAATTATGTTGTACCATAATCCAGCATAACTCAGTATATACTAGTGGGAAGACCACCTCCCCCATACCATAAAGACCTCAAAGTACGTTTCACTAATCTTACCAATATTGCCACATAAATTAGCCAGCTTCCTCAGGGGGATACATCATATCTATCCTGTCCATACCATTCCTTGCTGCTGTATTCTGGGATTTTTTGCACATGCACTTGCACTTTATTATATATCAGATATACTTCTTCCCCACCTTCTACCCCCTTTTACTGCCTAAGACATGCCACTACCATGAATTATACATGTTTGCTGTCCTTTTGTTTTTTTTATGTCTGACTTTTTGATACAAAGATTGTAATTTTTGACCGAAAATAGATTAATTTATTTCAATAAAAAACGTTTGCATGCTATACTGCTTTTCTCCTGTTTTTGCTGTTAGTATGGAGTTTATTCACATATCCTCATGGCCCATATAGATATGGGCCTATTTGCACCACACAAGATGGTATTATTGGGATTTTGGTTGATAATCATTAATGGATGTATACAGTATATGGAAGTGAGACACTTTGATGAAATTTACTAAGAGGATTTTAGTAAAAGACGAGTCAGGCCGTATTCATACATTGCGGCTGCGGTGCAATTATTTGCCACAATCTCAGTAAATCTGCAACTTTTTATTGTTCCATGGTTGTAGCAAAATCAGCAACATGGTCACAACTCGTGAAAGAGGCCTTAAAATCTCCCCTTCAGTACAAATTCACTGACAGATTCTTAGAAAGCTCATCCTAAAAAAGCCAAATGGTGCTACATTTTTAATAAACCCACAATGAATGCATTTAAGTAAAAAAAAAAACTCCCCCCAGTCACCTTACTCTTAGTTTCCATATTCTTCAAAGAACGTAATGGTGGTAGGGTTAAAATGATGATTATGATGATGAGACTCAAGTGGTCCCTCGGGATCTGACTGCTGTTCCAAATTATATTGTCATGTGTGCACGCGAGAAAGAACGATAACAGACACTATAACAGACACTATATCGGTTATGGACCTTCTCCATGACGGGCGCTGACCAACTGGTCTTTATTGTTTGAAACTTTCTATAGCTCTCGAGAAGTGAAGGGTGTGGACAAAATACAGTCCAATCAAGTATCGCAGGCTGGACTCAGGACATATAGAAATTAGCATAGTCTCTTCCTGATAGGTCAGTCCAGGCTTAGGAGTTTCTTTGTTCATCATCCCGGGTGTAGACAGGATATGGCAGCCATCTTCAAATTACATATACTGATATATACTGTGTTGATGAAAATACACTAAATATGCAATATACATATATATATATATATATATATATATATATATATATATATATATACGTGTTAGTAAGGAACAAAGACATGCATAAATATGTGGGTTAGTTTACATCTACTAAACTATATACCTGAGTCTATGAAATGGCTGAATTAAGCATTTCTGGTTACTTAATTCTTATCCTCCACAGTCCCCCCTAAAGACTTATTTCTGCCATTTCTAAATTCTAAGGGTAATGTGTTCCCTTAGGAAGAGAGGTAGAAAGATCTGTTGGAAAAACCTGCCTAACTAAACGTTTAGGCATGGGAAGAAAGGAAAAGGGGTTTTCTTCACCGGTTTGAGACCAAGGACTCCTAGGCGAGTCCTCACCCTTTGTAGTTGGACTTTCCCATATCTCAAGATTCTCTAAATCCTCTCTTCTAACTGTTCTGGCAATGATGGTCTGAGACTGTACAGATTTTTTTGAAAAGGATAAATATGAGCAGGACGCTCAGTGCAGCTCTGGTTGGTCGACCCTTCTGCAATGCGAGGTGTGGATCCATAGATTTTTCTGTGGTTGGATAGGCTTATCTAGTGTTGACTCATGGCTCTTTTTACGCTTGTCCTTTAGAATCAATCAGTCTCCTGACCGGAGACCATACGCTACTAGCTCTGATTTAAGATCTGAAATTGGAAAATTCACCTGTTTATCATACTATTTAGTCAATCATATAAAAATTGTACATGCCTGTGCTAAACCAAAAAATATCTTACATAAAAACCTGTTTATTACAAAAAGAAAACAAAACATACATTTTGTACACGATTTACCAGTTTCTACTTTTCTATAAAATATACATTTTTTGTAAACCCATTTTTTTTTTACATACCACCATCATTTGCTTCTCAGCAATAACGTCGTTTTCTGCACTGGAATGCCTTTGACCAAACCTGGAGAGAAATCTACACAACACGCACAGACTTGCATACAACGTGCTCATGATATACATCTATAATCAGTTTGCAGTCTCTAAAAATGGGTAGAGCAGGTGCAGGGTGCTTTTGCGTACTCTTTACAGTTTTTTTTCTCACTTCGTTTTAGGCACATGTCTTACAAGACCGGGTGAGTTTGCCTACCTGGGTACTGAAACTTGGTGTCACCAAAGCACACACTGATAACTGTCTTTTACAGATTTTAGTCCATAGGTTACCTTGGCCATCATTAAGAAGGGCTCTCATGGTAGAGAAAGCTTACCACCCCTTGTCCACAGACCTTCCTCAGTCAGTTGGCTCCCTGCATGTCACACTCCATTCCTTGTTGATTTGCTTGTTCCTGTAAGGATTTAAGAACACAAGGAGTGACAGAAGTCACTAATGTGACAGGTGTCACCGACGTATGGTCCATATTGGTGAAAGACTCTCAACTCGTGGCCCGTTCACTGCTTCTTTATCAGCTGCACCTGTGCGGGCATCTCCATCCGATTCCATCAGCTCAGATCTAGACTTTCTCTTCAGTATACCTAGCCTATTTGACAACAGGAAAAATCTACAACCTACATACACATCTAAAGACTCTTACCCACTCCTGTTCTACCCATCTAGAGAAGGCATTTAATACGCCAATGCCTCCTGTACCGATAGGAGGGGAGGGAGTGGTTCAAAGTTTGATTACCTCATGTTGTGTAAACCGTAGCATATCCTGTGTAGAATCGACCAACATCTTGTTCCATCTATGAAAACAAAAAACTAAAAAATATACATTAGATCATTCTTATAACTTTAACTCTGACAATAATACAGTTAGTTTTCATCTATACTTCACGACTAAAAATACTAAATAAATAAATAAACAAATAAACATATAAGACAAGGCTTTCCTATTTCAGTTAACAGATATGCCTCATAGCAATCTAGTAAATATAACTATTGCAAGGGAAAAGCCAGCTTCAAAACCTATCTAATACGCCTGCTGCGCCCTCTACTGTTCGAGAATACAACTAATAACTTCTTCCCTCCTTGTTTTTTAGTTTTTGTTTACCAATGTGGCAAAATTCAGAGTTTTTATGCTGGTATTCCCTAAAAGAAAAAATAAGACAGCAGGTAATAAATTAGCTACATACTAGAAACTAAAATTGGACAAACACTGAAAATAACGTATATCATACAACAATATACATTGCTGGGAAATTTTAAAACCTTACGATAAACAACACAGTTCATATATACTGTATCCACAAGGAAAGAAAACCTTTGGTAGTAGAAATAACTGGGACATGATAAGGTGACAGCTGTGACTGGGTGGCTAACCTGCAAAAAAATATAAATTGTTTAGAAAAAAATCGTACAAACAGAAAAGGGGATAGGGTCACAAAATAAAAATATATTGTTTGAATAAATCGCCATTAAAAAACAAAACAACACAGAAAATAATTCACATATCTCATGTAATCTAATTTTCCCTGCAAAATTAATTGACTCATTCAGGTATGAGCAGGAAACTAAAAATGAGAAATCCTGAACTCTGAGGGTTAAACAGAACGTATTTCACCATCCGGAAAAAACACATTCCATTCTTATCTGTTAGTAGAAGCCAGAGAGAAAGGAAAAAACCCTCATCTTCTATTTTAAAAAGACATAGCCATGAAAACATCTTACGCTCCACAGCACACATCTCCACTGGATGCATTATATATTTTCCTTTTTTCTTTCTACAAATGGATTTGCTACCTTCTGACATCAGTAGGGGTAAGTAGTTTATGATTTTGTTTTTTTAGATTAACTAACACAATACAAAGATATGTATTTACCTACCTCTATTCTATTTTATGCTATAATGATGCAGGACTTCTAAAATACCAATTGATTGTATGTGGACAGATACCTCTTTCTATTTATCAATTCTGTAAAAGTTTCGCTTATTTATCTGTGACTTACATTTATTGGATTGCTGAGTAAACAAATATACTATTTTACACGTATACAAATGTGTTAGTCATATATACCAGAGAACACCCCTCACCTCTTCCCCCCCCCTTAAAAAAGGAAAAAAAAAGTCTAAAGGGGATGGGTGGAGAGCTGTGGACAAAGAGCCATTGAGAGGGCTTATGGCTTATGAGGTGTACTGCCATCAGTGGGTGTAGCAAGATGGCTGCCACAGGAAGTTCCAGGCACCTGACTTCCGGGTGTAAGTCCATGTTGTGACTCCCTGGGTGTAATGGGAGGGGTTGGAACTACGGACGAAGCCAGGGGTGTTACTTTTAATGGCTGTAAACCAGTTTGCATTCCAGCATACAAAGGAGGGGTTTGATTAATACCAAATGTAATGACTTCTAAAGGAGAACAATGAGACGAGGCAGCTGGAGAAAGACATTTAGTGATTCTAGAAACAGCAACAGACAGTGAATGGGGTCTTTGTCCTCCAGTATACCCTCACTGGAGATTAATATGGACTTTTGTACATCGGTTGCAGCCTGCCATTTGGTGGTAGTCCAACTACTTTACACAATTCTTTACAATCTTTTGTATACTGTTTCCCGCTCTTTTTTTTTTAAACTAGGGCGATCGCGTTCTCAGCTCCAACTAAAAAAACACATTTCTTTTTGAACAGAGTATGCATAGTGCTGTAATTGGATTGGCCACATCCAACTGAATCCTTTTCCCTCCTCCCCTGCTATGTAATAAGGACACACTTATGACGTCCAACGTATGAATACAATACCGTTCCTCATACGTCCCTATTTCTGGCATCTTACATAGCAGTGCATGAGTTAATACTCAGGGGAATACGCTGATTCAAACACTTATCTTCCACCGGAACCCCTCCCCCTCTTTGCCGTATAAAGAGGACGCAGTTTTCGCATCCAACACGTGGATACTAATACCGTTCTCCACGTGTTCCTATTTCTCCGGCTATAAACACGGAAATAGATGTGATACAATCACTGGGGGGAAACACTGGTTCCCTTATCTCTCTGTTCCAAAAACAAACTCAATTGCAAAATACTAAAAACGCATAAGCCAACTAGTTTATGTTCTAAATTCCAAACAAAATAGCACTTGTAGACTAGCTGGGCTCCGTGCTCTCTCCCAGTCACTCACACTAGCCCCCTCCTTCTTGTTTCCTTAATGTAAAGACTACGGCAGTGGGTAAGTGACCCCTTCTTCCTCTTCCCTCTCAGTGAAAGAATGCAGCTGCATCCGTGGGCTCCTGCTCCCCCCTCCCTCTGCCTTTTCGCTCCAAGGAGCGATAGGTAATTCGCTAACCCCCTTTCTCTTCTCAGCTGAAAGACTGCAGGGACGTAGCTGCGGAAATCGACCCCCACTCTGTCCCTGATTAAACAGCCGGTGGGTGTATGACCCCCCTTCTTCTTCGCTACTAATTCCAACAACTGCAGACAATTAACTCTTTGAGAACTAAGTCAGAGCTAAAGCAAAGAAATTACAAACCTTCTGGGAAGCTGAAAGCCCCCCTCCCTCTTTGCAACTCAGAAATACAGACAGCCAGTCAGATCCGTAAGACCTACTGTACCAGCACCTATGGGTCTGGGTTCCTTCCTTCTCTAGGTCACCGGCGAGTGACAGTCACACCGTTAGGTCTCCGGTGCACTACCACTCTCCGTACTAGTGACCACTACCTTTCACCAGGCGTCTCTCGATCCACAGATAGAAAAACACATACAATGTATATGATTCTTACCGCGGATGAGGGTGATCAATCCTATCGAGCAACACCTGGATACTTGTGGAGTAGCCCCCAGACGTCCGGAAACTGGAAGATCTGACTCGCTCTTTTTTGTGGCTCCACCATTGGCGCGACAACTGATAAGGTTAAAATGATGATTATGATGATGGGACTCAAGTGGTCCCTCGGGATCTGACTGCTGTTCCAAATTATATGGTCATGTATGCACGCGATAAAGAACGATAACAGACATTATATCGGTTATGGACCTTCTCCATGATGGGCGCTGACCAACTGGTCTTTATTGTTTGAAACTTTCTATAGCTCTCGAGAAGTGAAGGGTGTGGACAAAATACAGTCCAATCAAGTATCGCAGGCTGGACTCAGGACATATAGAAATTAGCATAGTCTCTTCCTGATTGGTCAGTCCAGGCTTAGGAGTTTCTTTGTTCATCATCCCGGGTGTAGGCAGGATATGGCAGCCATCTTCAAATTACATATACTGATATATACTGTGTTAAGGAAAATACACTAAATATGCAATATATATATATATATATATATATATATATATATATATATATATATATATATATAAAAGTGTTAGTAAGGAGAAAAGACATGCATAAATATGTGGGTTAGTTTACATCTACTAAACTATATACCTGAGTCTATGAAATGGCTGAATTAAGTATTTCTGGTTACTTAATTCTTATCCTCAACAATGGGGTAAGAGTCACTGAGAGAAATGGAGAGTTTGACTTTGGGCTAGTATGTAAAAATTTGTCTGGTAGTCGGGCTAAGGACATAGGAGTGTCCAAGCGGGTACATCAGAACATAACATAAACATAACCTTTTTAATTGAAAAATTAATACTGCTCCCAAGAAGGAGAGTTTTTTCAAAAATGATTATAAACAGAATCACATGAAAGGTGGGGTACTAGTGATGGGCGAGCATGGAAGTCACTGCTCGATACTCAAATCCCCGCCCCAGTTTTTGTGGTTACTTTTCAGCAACTAACAATGTGGTGGTTGAGTGCCAATGAAGGTAAAGGGCTATTTACACGATGCGACATCGCTAACGATATATCGTCGGGGTCACGGTGTTTGTGACGCACATCCGGCGTCAGTAGCAACATCGCAATGTGTGACACGTACGAGCAACCTTCAACGATCGCAAAAGAGGTAAAAATCGTTGGTTTTGAAGAGGTCGTTTATTTGCCAAAAATCGTTGTATGTGCAGTAATGAGGTTGTTCCTCGTTCCTGCAGCAGCACACATCTCTATGTGTAACACCGCAGGAACAAGGAACATCTCCTTACCTGCGTCCATCGGCGATGCGGAAGGATGGAGGTGGGCGGGATGTTACGTCCCGCTCATCTCCGCCCCTCCGCTTCTATTGGGTGGCCGCTTAGTGACGTCATTATGACGCCGAACAAACCGCCCCCTTAGAAACGAGGCGGTTCGCCGGTCACAGCGTCATCGCTAGGCAGGTAAGTATGTGTGACTGTTCCTAGCAATGTTGTGCGCCACGGGCGGCGATGTGCCCGTGACGCACAACCGACGAGGACGGGTACGCTCGCTAGGGTTCTCGCTAGCAAGATCGCAGCGTGTAAAGTTCCCTTTATACCATAGCCATATTGGCTACTGGCATTGCTGAGGTTGGCTGGCAGCATAGCATCATCAGGTCTATATATGACCCGGTATATTGCATCTCGGCTCACTCTACCCCGGAAACAGTGTTGGGATAGCTGCTGGAGAAGGGATTATACCCTTGCAGTCCTGCTACAACAGGAATCCAAAAGTTCTTTTCTGGGCTAATTCTATTCTATTCTCCAATAATGCTCCTCTTAGCTGCCATTAGTGTAGTGCTAGCTGCTGGAGCAGGAATAGTGTATTATAGGCATCTAAGCAGGATTTATTGTCTTACATTTCTTGCTGCTACAACGTAAATCAAAAGTAATTTTCAGGCCTACATCTATTCTATTCTAATCCCTATTTGTACTGCTCTTAGCTGCATACCCAATCTAAAATGCACATGGCGCATGGTAACGAATGAGAAAGTGGATGTCAGGCTGATGGTGGTGAATGCAGAGGCCATGACTGTTGGCAAGTGCAAACTGTGTCTGCTGTGGGAGCACAATAAACACACTCATAATCTAGACCATTGGTTCCCAACCTGTCACTCGCGAGCCACATGTGGCTCACCTACTGCTCACATGTGGCTCGCCGTCGGTCACCGAGAATGTACAGCACCACAGGACCATCTGTTTCTCAGGGCCGGAGGTTATTTGTGGGCAGCTGATCCAGGGCCCCCATGCTCTGAGAGGCCCCCAGCCTTTCAATCATAAACCTCAGCGATAGCACAAGTTGTGAGAAGGCGGGCAACTTTTCCCTATAGCACACACACAACGCAAGTTCCCAGGCCAAAGGTAACTGTTCCCTTGTCTTGCGCTTTTTTCAAGAATGTGTTGATTATAAAAAAATGTACCTTTGCAATCTATGCAGTACCAAGATTAGCAGACCTCTACAAGCCATGCTCAAGCACATGTCATCAAAGCACCCGACTAAGTGGGTTGAACGCATGGGTACACAATCAGTGTCTGCGGGTGACACTAATTCCTCCTCCCTTGTGCTGCTTGCTTGCCAATTCCCCTGTACAGGACACATATGCAGATGCCTCCTGCCTTCACCTGTCATTGCACATTTGCAACCACTTCTGATTCTTTGTCGCAGCGCAGCATTCAGCTCTCCCTACTCCAGGCTTTTGAATGAAAGTGGAAATAGGCAGCCACCCACCCTCGGGCCCAAACACTAAACTGCCACATTACCAGACTGCTTGTCTTGGATATGTTGCTGTTTAGGCTTTTGAACACTAAAGGGTACTTTACACGCTGCGATATCGCTATCGATATCGCTAGAGAGCGTACCCTCCCCCGTCTGTTCTGCGTCACGGTCATATCGCTGCCCGTGGCGCACAACATCGCTTACACCCGTCACATGGAATTACGTTCCCTGCGGCGTTGCTGTGGCCGGTGAACCGCCTCCTTTCTAAGGGGGCGGTACGTGCGGCATCACAGTGACATCACACGGCAGCCGTTCAATAGAAGTGGAGGGGCGGAGATGAGAGGGACGAACATCCCGCCCACCTCCTTCCTCCCTCATTGCGGCCGGCTGCAGGTACGAGTTTGTTGCTCGTTCCTGCGGTGTCACACATAGCGATGTGTGCTACCGCAGGAACGACAAACAACCTCGCTACTGAATAGACAACGATTTTTCGAAAGTGAACGACGTCTCACATACCAACGATTTTTGCCTCTTTTGCGATCGTTTAAGATCAATCATACGTGTAACACGCTGCAACGTCGCTAATGACGCCGGATGTGCATCACAAACACCGTGACTATGACGATATATCATTAGCGATCTCGCAGCATGTAAATGGCCCTTAAGGCTTTCCACAAAATCATGCCAACAACAGTACTTTGGAACTCGGTCTCCAGACACCACTATTTCACCAGGTGTTCTGCCTCTGCAGTATACAAGCACGTGTCCCATAACATCACCTGTTCCTTCACCAACGCAATTACTGAGAAGGGCCACTTAACCACAAACACATGGACAAGTGCTTGTGTGACGCCCTGGCAAAACCAGAGACTGCACAGATATTCCAGGTGCAGGACTCCATCCTCCTTGGCATACCAACACAAACCCACACCCATGTACACCAGCCAGCATAGCCTAGTCCCCCCCAGGGCAATAGGAACCAGTGGGTGGGACCAGGCAGATAGAGCGCCCACCTAGGGGTCCTGAGGTGTTCTGGGAGGGAACAAGACAGAACAGTACTGACAGAGGAAGTGAGAGCAGTGTGGAGTGACAGCGGAGTCAGGAGTTGGAGCCCCTGGACTATCGGACTACTGACTAGGTGGCAGTTGGCAGATAGGGCCACAGGCGATGGAGATCTGGTCATGGGAGACCTTAAGTTCACCGGGGCAGGGTTGTAGCCCATCGCTGCCGACAGCGGGAATCCGATCCGGAGGCCGTGCACAGTCGGGGTGCCTGGACCTTAGGGCAAGGACAGCTTCAGGCACCTTGTCAATTAGCCAGCAGGGGACAAGATTCCTCATCTTGTCCCACTAGTAGCCCATATAGAGCAAGACGGAAGCCCAACGCGGGGGATAGGGCGTCTGCAAGTGCCTGCAAAAATCCCAAGGGTCAGATCTCGCGGGCCACAGCTCCCACAGCAAAGACACAGGGAGTGGACTTACCCCGTTTTATATGGACTAGTCAACACACAAGACAATACAGAAGTGCAGGAGGAAGGGCCCCTGTCCTGTCTACCGGTGTGCGGGACCCGAGCACACACCTCCGGAGCCGTGGAGGGGATACCATCCTACTGTCCCACCCCATCAGCCCCGGGCGCCCCATACCAAGGCAGTGGCAGTGTTACCAATAATCACCGCAACCCACGGGTGGCGTCACACTGACAAACTCTCCCCTGTAAATAACCCCTTTATTACATTGTGGGCGACGGACTGCTGCAAGAGTCCCGGATCCGGCTGCCACTCGAGCCACCGCCACAATCCCGGTTCCGAGCGTCTCGAGTAGCTCCCCACTGGCCTTGGCCGGCACCCCCGCCCGCGACACTAGCGGTGCTGGAATCTGCTTTTCCCGGTTTCGCATCACCAATGCTAACCACTTCCGTGACACATATCTCGCATCCAGGACCTGTGTAGCTGCTACATTACAATAGTAATATGTCCACCTGTTTTTCAGTAACAGCCATAAGCCATAAGCCATCTACGGTGTCTGTCAGGTTATTCCTGACACTGCTCAGAATATATCCCAGACACTGCTCAGAAAAGTGACTGTTCTCCAGTGTTAGAAGGATCACAAGTTCTCAGTTGGGTTTAGGTCCAGTGAAGAAGGTGCTGGGTTGTTATTCTCAATCTTAAAGGTCTTTAATGGCACCGAGCAGTGGAGTCTTTGATGCTGCATAAGAGCCTTGTACTGCAGAACAATGACTGTTTCCTGGACAGATGCAGAATTTTTTAAGCACCACTGCTGGAAGACTATGTCTTCTAACAACAGAAGGAGGTTTGGGAGTTAATTTTAAGTCCATCTTCAACCTGAAAAGGTCCAACTATCTCCTCTGTAATAATCCCACCCTAAAGCAGGACACCACTTTCTTCTTGTTGGGTTCTGAGTGGAATCAAAGGTCTGTATCCATTACTGATCCAACCACAGACCAATTAATCTGCTGTTCAGAGTCACTCTCATCTCATCTGTCCATAAAACCTGTGAACAATCTGCCTCAGATATTTCTTGTCGCAGTCCTGACATTTCTCTTCTGTGTCATGTCTGATTCTTCTCATATCTTTGGTAGTTCATGTCATCTTTATTTTCTCTGGGGATAGTTTAGGAAAGCGGGTATGCTGCACTGCTGGGTGTATCCAATCCCTTGATCCTGGTGAAAGTATTAGGCTGGGACCACACGGGGATCTACTGCGATCCTCGCATGACACTAGGCTCACCCTGGCAGCACAGCGGGAGCCGAGTGTCATGCGAGTGTCACTGCGACTGAGGTCCAATCAAGCGATCGAACCTAAGCTGCGTGGGGCGGGACGACTCGGAGGAGGGGAGGGCTGGAGCTGCAGAGGGGAGAGAGGGATTTATCTCTCTCTCTCCTCCGTAGCTGGCTATTGCCACCAGTGTACTGCGAGTGCAGTGCGATTTTTCTCTTGCCCCACAGACTTGAATGGGTGCGAGAAAAACCAGGATCGCATTACAGTCGTAGCATGCTGCGATTGTTTTCTCGGTCCGATTAAGGCTGAGAAAATAATTGCTCATGGGTGCTGACACATAAGGCCGCTTTACACGCTGCGATATCGTGACCGATATCGCTAGCGTGGATACCCGCCCCCATCGGTTGTGCGACATAGGCAAATGGCTGCCCATGGCGCACAACATCGCCCAGACCCGTCACACTACTTACCTGCCCTGCGACGTCGCTGTGACCGGCGAACCGCCTCCTTTCTAAGAGGGCGGTTCGTTGAGCGACGTCACAGCTGCGTCACTGAACCGCCGCCCAATAGAAGAAGAGGGGCGGAGATGAGCGGGATGAACATCCCGCCCACCTTCTTCCATCTGCATTGTGGGCGGGAGGCAGGTAAGGAGAGGTTCCTCGTTCCTGCGGTGTCACACGTACCGATGTGTGCTGCCGCAGGAACAAGGAACAACATCGTTACTGCTGCAGCAACGATATTCGAGAATGGACCCCCATGTCACCGATGAGCGATTTTGCACGTTTTTGCAACGATGCAAAATCGCTCAAAGGTGTCACACGCAACGGCATCGCTAAAGCGACCGGATGTGCGTCACAAATTCCGTGACCCCAACGAGATCGCTTGAGCGATGTCACAGCGTGTAAAGCGGCCTATAGGCTAATATTGGTCCAAGTGGAATGTGATGTTTTATCTCATTCCACTCGCTCCGATTTTCATGCCGTGTGTTCTAGGCCTTATGTAGTGCGGTTTATTTTCTTTGTGTTTTGTCTGCCTTGTTCTGACTCCTTGATCAGATGCACATCAGCAGCTCAGGTCACTCGCTGTCTTCAAATTACATGCATTACCATGTTGGATCTTCTAACCTTTGGAGTTTAGCAGCTTAAACCCTGTGGTCTCACACAACCCCACCAGGTGAGCAGAACCTCTTCTTATCACTATTTTAACGTGGATGACATCCTATTGTGCTTTCCTTGTTCTCTTAGCAATTTTTTTGGGGATTTTTTTCTCATGTTTTTATTCCCTGGTAACTATATACAAGAAACCTTTTGCTGGTTCTGTGGTCGCCCCAATATCTGATCAGCGTCAGGAGCTATGTCCTCTGTAGATGGGGAACAATCTGTTACTTCTAAGGGCTACTTTGCACACTACGACATCGCACGTGTGATGTCGGTGGGGTCAAATCGAATGTGACGCACATCCAAAGTCACTTGCGATGTCGTAGTGTATAAAACCTTTTTGATATGATGAACGAGCGCAAAAGCGTCGTTATCGTATCATCGGTGTAGTCTCCGACATTTCCATAATGCCGGTGCTGCGACAGGTGCCATGTTGCTCCTCGTTCCTGCGGCAGCACACATCGCTGTGTGTAAAGCCGCAGGAGCGAGGAACATTACCTTACCTGCGTCCCGGCTGCTATGAGAAGGAAGGAGGTGGGCGGGATGTTTACATCCTGCTCATCTCCGCCCCTCCGTTGCTATTGGCCGTCTGCCGTGTGATGTCGCTGTGACGCCGCATGGCCCGCCCCCTTATGAAGGAGGCGGGTCGCCGGCCAGAGCGACGTCGCACGACAGGTGAGTGCATGTGAAGCTGCCGTAGCGATAATGATCGCTACGGCATCTATCACAAGATATCGCACGTACGACGGGGGCGGGGACTATCGCACTAGACATCGTAGCATTGGCTTGCGATGTCGTAATGTGCAAAGCCCGCCTAAGACTCGGGGAAAACTCTTTGTTGGCCTAATTTTCCTAAGGAGACCAAGCTCCTACTAATTCTATACACCCCAACAAAGAGTTCATCCAATCAGCATTCAGTATTATACAGTTTGGAGGTGGGAAATCTGCAGAAAGTGATGACCTGGTCACAATACTCGTTGTAGATGAAAATCACAAAGCCAATAGAGAGCTAAGAAAGTCAATGGAGAATTTACCTTTTATCATCTGCAGTTTCTGCTGAAATTAGTATGAAACAGCTGTGCTAATCGCTTTGTTCTCCTGGAGATAAACCTTTCTCATAGAGAACATGGAAGCTCTTAGCCAAATGATTACTCCTGTGTATGGGAGGGCCGGCCAAGAAGGCGATCAGCCAGACAATCGACTGGAGGTTTATTTGGTCATCCCACATTTATTTTACTTAGGGGTCTGCTGAGACCATAAAAAGAAGCAGTCGATTTGCATTCAATATTCTGGTCAAAATTTAATGAAGTCCTCATTAGTAGCTTCTTTTATTTGCTTGAAGGATGATGTCATGTACTAATGTGTTTTCTAGATATGGAAAAATGCTTGAAGTGTCCTGATGATCAGTGGTCTAATGAGATAAGAGACACCTGCATCCCAAGAACCCTTGAGTTCCTGTCCTACAATGACCCCCTGGGGTTATGTCTTGTTGTCATTGCTCTACTCTTCTGCCTCTTGACCACTCTTATATTATGGATGTTTATCAAGTACAAGCACACAGCGATTGTCAGAGCTAATAATCGTAACCTCAGCTTCATCCTCCTCCTCTCACTCATCTTATCATTTCTCTGCCCTCTGCTCTTTGTTGGAAAGCCCATGAAGATGTCTTGTCTCCTTCGGCAAGTTGCTTTCGGGAACATTTTTACAATTGCTGTTGCTTCAGTTTTAGCCAAAACCGTTACCGTTGTCCTGGCTTTTAGAGTCACCAAACCTGAAAGATCCTTGAGGAGATTTATCGGGAGACATCTTGCTACATCACTCTTGTTAGTGTCTTGTTTTGGTGAATTCTTGATTTGTGTGTTTTGGTTATCCTTGGCTCCACCATTCCCAGTATATAACACTGAGATGGAGGCAGGAAAGATAATCCTGCAATGTAATGAAGGATCTGTCGTTGCTTTCTACATGGCCATAGGCTACATTGGATTTCTGGCTGTGTTGAGCTTTTTAGTAGCCTTCATGGCCCGGAAACTTCCAGACACCTTCAATGAGGCTCAGTACATCACCTTCAGCATGCTGGTTTTCTTTAGTGTGTGGATCTCCTTCATCCCGGCCTATATCAGCACCAAGGGGAAATATATGGTGGCTGTGGAGGTTTTCGCCATCACAGCTTCCAGTGCTGGACTTCTGAGCTGTATCTTCATTCCCAAATGTTACATTATTCTACTGAGACCAGAACTGAACACAAAGGCCAATTTAGTTATCAGAAATGTTAAAAAGCTTAAAAATTAGTTGACATGTGCAGTAAGATTAGTATGAGGTGTAGGTCACAAATGCATGAGAAGCAATAGGATGTTCATAGAGAAAGAATATCTGTAATTCTTCCAGTTAGACAGTAAATTGTTGTATTATTTTCTCTAAATTATATAATAAAGATATATTATTCTGTGTGAAGGTTTTGTAGGTATTTTTTTTAATTAAGGGGAATCGGTCAGCAAATTGTCATTCCACAAAATTACTTATATGTGCATTTTGCTCTTTTAAAGACAAGTCCAGCAATCCCTTTCATGGCTGGTCTATTACTCCATCTGATAAATCAGCATTGTACTAATATGTAAATTAGACAGAAGGGCTATGGGGTAGATCTGAAGCCTCTGTCACTGCAGTTCTATTCCCTGCTGAGCAATGCTTTCTCCTGCCTGACTGGCAGCTTATTTGCCTAAAGTCGCACAGGCAGTGCTGGGCAGGAAATAGAGCTGAAGTGACGCAGGCAATACACAATTGCATATTAAATGCTGATTACTTAGGAATGAAGGGAAGGAGGGACTGTCAAAGTAAAAATATTTCTGAACAATATCTCCCTTGTAGTGCCCCATGATTTTTACAATGTTATTTTCTACTTTCATGTTGAAGGTGCCAGATCATCTTCTTAACCCCCAAATGACATTTATGACAGTCATTAAGGTGCCGATGATGGATGGGCTCTCACTCAAAGATTTGCGTCATTGTCAGGTCCCTTGCCATTCCAGCTGCTTTGCATTGCATCTTTCACAAACAGATTGAGTATTATTCCACGCAAGTGACACTGCTTGCAGTCACTAGGGGGAGCCAACCACTCTAGAATGCAGGGAATCTTGACAGCGACACAGATTTGTAGTGGCAGACTGTCAAGGTAGAGATTTTTGGTGAAGACTGCTAACGGAGTCTTTGTTTGGGATATCCAGAGACGGTGCTGTATTAGCTATATATCAGTGCCAATATATCAATGTATATAAGACAATGAACACACAGACATGCTCTCTCTTTCAGCCAGTGTCATCAACTGACTCGTGTATTCAATAGATCCAATTATACAGTAAGCATGAATAACTCCCCAATTTCTAACAGCACATTGCCTGCCTCCCGTACATTCCTTCTGTGGGAACATTACTGATAACACTTTTGCAGCTTCACATTCTGGCTTCATTATCTTTGGTTAACTCCTTCATGATTATACAACTTAGAATTATATTATGGGTCTATGCAATGGCTACATAGACAGACAGATAATTATACATCTACATCTACATTTTGATTATTTATATACACAGATATTCTTATTACGTTATTACAGTCCCCCCTTAATAAAATATCTGTGAATGTTGTCAACTTCAAATTTTAAAATTTTCCCCATTTAGATATATTTTATTATTTGGGACTTTAATTACATCTATATCTATATATGTGGGATTTTTATGAGATTGTTGTTTAATTTAACACTACAGACTTTGACTCCCCCCTTAAGTACTTATTTTATTCATTAAAAATAACTTTTTGATTTATAGGGGCTATTACTCTCATTAGAGCACATTATCCTGATTAATAAAGATTGAATCTAGACCTTATTTAAAAATTAGCACATAATCAAAAAACAAAAAAAAACAAAAGAACATTTGCTACAAATTGTCTATGGTCCTTCTTTCCAGATATGAAACAAAAAGGAAGATGCTTGGTCAGTGCTAGTCCACTTAGGGCCACTTTGTGAACCTGGATAATCTGCTCTTGATAAAAAAAAAGCAACAAAACATGTATACAGTTTGTGGTGCAGACTTGGAAAAACCTTCTGGGATAATGGGTAGAATAGCAGCCGTTTTCTGCTTCGGTTGTGTCGAGTCCATTGGTTTCTGAGATGTCACGTTAACTCGCATGTCACTCCCAGTGCTCAGCAGACTAGGCCGGGGAGACATCAGCCTGATGGGATAGGCTCCTCCAAAACTTTTCCCGAGATGAGAGAATCCATACCTAGTATTTTATATTAAGGAAAATCACTGAATATATTCATATGAGTTGGTAGGAGACAAAAACATTTGTAAATGGTTAGATTACATTAACCAAACCACATTTTTGGGTCTATGAAATGGCTGAATTAAGTATTTTAGATTACTCAATTCGTACCCTCAACAGTCCCCCCTTTGACTCATTTCTGCCATTTCTAAATACTAAATAAGCAAGGATGATTGACCTTAGGGAGATCAACATCCAGCACCACGGAAACACCATCACGTGTTTCTCAACGCAGTGATTCTAGAACAAGGCCCCTTGGGAAAAAATGGAAAACAGGACTGCTGCGGAAACACCATCACATGTCTCAACGCTGGCAGGAAACTGGCTAGTTTCCTGCCAGTGTTGAGACATGTGATGGTGTTTCCGCAGCAGTCCTGTTTTGCATTTCTAAATACTAAGGGTACCGTGTTCCCTTAGGAAAAGAGGAAGAAAGATCTGTTGGGAAATCCTGCCTGACTGAACGTTGAGACATGGGTAAAGAGGGGAATGGGATTTCTTCACCGGTTTGAGACCACGGACCCCTAGGCGAGTCCTCACCCTTTGTAGTTGGACTTTCCCATGTCTGAAGGTTCTCTAAATCCTCTCTTCTAACTGTTTTGGCAATGATGGTTTGGGGCTGTACAGGTATTTTTGTAAAGAATAAATATGAGCTGGACGCTCAGTGCAGCTCCGGTGGATCGACCCTTCTGCAATGCGGGGTGTGAATCCATGTTGTCCTGCCGTTGAGCTTTATCGAAATTTCTGTGTCCTTTTAGGATTAATCAGTCTCCTGACCGAAAACCATATACTACTAACTCTGATTTAGGATCTGAAATTAGAAAATACCCTTGTTTATTTCTCTATTAGTCAATCATATGATGATTATACGTGCTTTGCGCTAGACCAAAAAAAAACATTTTACATCGGAACCTGTTTATTACTAAAGAGAAATAAAACACACACTACAGAGAAACAAAACACACATTAAAGAGAAACAAAACACACATTGGTTCACAACTTATTAGTTTGTTTTTTTACATATCACTTGCATTATGTGGATTTTCAGCAATGATGATGTTTTCTGCACTGGAAAGCCTCTGACCAGACCTGGAAAGAAATCTACACAACACGCACAGACTTGCATACAATGTGCTCATGATATAGATCCATAATCAGTTTTCAGTCTCTAAGAATGGGTAGAGCAGGTGCAGGGTGTTTCTACGGACTCTCTCCAGTTTTTCCTCATTGTTTTAAGAACGTGTTTTACAAGACTGGGTACTGAACCCTGGCATCACCAAAGCGCACACTGATATTTGTTTTTCACAGATTTTAGTCCATGTTACTTGGGCCATCATTAAGAAGAGATCTCATGGCAGAGAAAGCTTACCGCCCTTCATCCACAGACCTTCCTCAGTGCCACCTCCAGAAGCCAACCGAGGAAGGAGCCTCATCCAGAGTGGCGGCTAGCTGAGGAAGGGGCGACATCCATAGCAGTGGCCGGCCATGGAAGGGGCGTCATCCATAGTGGTGGCCGGTCATGGAAGGGGTGTCATCCATAGCGGTGGCCGGTGATGGAAGGGGCATCATCCATAGCGGTGGCCGGCCATGGAAGGGGTGTCATTCATAGCAGTTGCTGGCCGAGGAAGGGGCGTCATCCATAACGGCGGCCGGCCAAGGATGGGTCATCATCTCTAACAGCGGCCGGTTGAGGAAGGGCCATAATCCATAGCAGCGGCAAACTGAGTTAGAGGCGTCATCCATAGCGGTTGCCAGCCTAGGAAGGGACTCTACACATAGTATGACTTTATAATTCTCACCAGTATCACTGTATGAGGTTATAACTCTGGAACACTTCAATAGATTCCAGTGATTTTGGGAATTTTTTTGTGACATATTGTACTTCATGATAGTGGTAAATTTAAGACAATTTTTTTTTATTTGTGGAAATATCAGAAATTTTGCAAAAATGTTTGCAATTTTCAAACTTGGAATTTTTCTGCCCTTAACTGAGAGAGTTCTGTCACACAAAATAGTAAATAAATATAATTTCTCACATGTCTGCTGCACATCAGCGCAATTTTTGAAACATCATTTTTTTCTGTTTGGAAGTTAGAAGGGTTCAAAATTTATGAGCTATTTCTTATTTTTCCAACAAAGCTTACAAAACCATTTTTTTAGGGACCAGATCACATTTGAAGTGACTTTGAAAGGACTATGTGAAAGAAAATATCCAAAATTGACCCCTTTTTAAAAACTGCACAGCTCCGACTGCTCAAAATCACCAAGACGTTTATTAAACCTTCAGGTGCTTCACAGGAATGATTGCAATGTGGAAGGAAAAAAAAATTACTTTTTCCCACAAAAATGTTATTTTAGCCCCAAATTTAGCATTTTCACAAGGGTAACAAGAGAAAATACATCATACAATTTGTTGTGCAATTTCTTTTGAGTACACAGATACCCAATATGTGGTGGAAAACAATTGAATTCTGGAGCGCAAAAGTGTCTGGAATAGATAGCGGACCCCCTGATGTGCTTATAAAACAGTGTAGCTCCCCCACAAGTCGCCTCATTTTGGAAACTAAGCACCTCAAGTAATGTTTATAGATGTTTGCTGAGCACCTTGAACCCTCAGATGCCTCATAGAATTTTATAACATTGAGCTGTGAAGATAAAAAAAAAAAAAAAACAATACATTTTTACTACAAAATGGTTACTTCAACCAGATAGCTTTTCCACAAAGGTAACAGGAGAAATTGCACCATAAAATTTAAAGTGCAATTTCTTTTGAGTATGCTGATACCTCATATGTGGTGGGAATCAACTGTTTGGATGTACGGCGAGGGTTGGAAGGGAAGAAGCACAATTTGACTGCAAAATTGGCTAAAATCGTTAGCGAATACGATATTGTGTTTGGATACCCCCTCATCTGCCTAAACAATGGAGCTCACCCACAAGTGACCCTATTTTTTAACCGAAACCCATTAAGGAATTTATACATAGGGTTGGTTAGCACCGTGAACCTCCAGGTGTTTCATGGAACTTTATAACAATAAGCCATGAAAATAAAACAATACATTTTTAACCTACAAATTGTTGATTTAACCCTAACATTTTCAAAATCACTGGGGTAACAGGAGACAATGGACCTTACAAATTGTTGTGCAATTTCTCCTGAGTTAACCAATAACCCATATGTAGTCAAAAACTACTTTTGAGGCACAGTACAAAGTAAAAAAAGGGAAGGAGCTCAATATTGGAGTGTAGATTTAGTTTGAATGTTTTGTTGGTGCCATGTCACACATGCAAAGCCTCTGAAGGACCAGAACAAAAGAAACCCCCCACAAGTGACCCTATTTTAGCAGTCAATGAATTCACCCAGGGGTGTAGTGAGCATATTGACAGTACAGTTGTGTCACAAAATTTTACACTATTAGGCAGTGAAGAAAAAAAAAATTACATCTTTACTGATAAACTGTTGTTTTAACCACATACTTCCAATTTTCACAAGGGAAATAAGTAAAAAGGGCCTCAGAATTTATTATTATTATTATTATTTATTATTATAGCGCCATTTATTCCATGGCGCTTTACAAGTGAAAGAGGGTATACGTACAACAATCATTAACAGTACAAAACAGACTGGTATAGGAGGAGAGAGGACCGTGCCCACGAGGGCTCACAGTCTACAGGGAATGGGTGATGGTACAATAGGTGAGGACAGAGCTGGTTGCGCAGTGGTGTACTGGACTGAGGGCTATTGTAGGTTGTAGGCTTGTTGGAAGAGGTGGGTCTTGAGGTTCCTCTTGAAGCTTTCCACGGTAGGGAAGAGTCTGATATGCTGAGGTAGAGCGTTCCAGAGTATGGGGGAGGCACGGGAGAAATCTTGTACGCGATTGTGGGAAGAGGAGATAAGAGAGGAGTAGAGAAGGAGATCTTGTGAGGATCTGAGGTTGCGTGCAGGTAGGTACTGGGAGATTAGGTCACAGATGTAAGGAGGAGACAGGTTGTGGATGGCTTTGTATGTCATGGTTAATGTTTTGAACTGGAGTCGTTGGGCGATGGGAAGCCAGTGAAGGGATTGGCAGAGTGGCGAGGCTGGGGAATAGCGGGGGGAGAGATGGATTAAGCGGGCCGCAGAGTTTAGGATAGATTGGAGGGGTGCAAGAGTGTTGAAAAGGAGAGAGTAGGAGGTTGCAGTAGTTGAGGCGGGAGATGATGAGGGCATACACTAATGTTTTTGCTGATTCTTGGTTAAGGAAAGCACGGATCCAGGAGATATTTTTGAGTTGTAGTCTGCATGAGGTGAAGAGGGCTTGGATGTGTGGCTTGAAGGATAGAGCAGAGTCGATGGTTACTCCAAGGCAACAAGCTTGTGAGACTGGGGAGAGTGAGCAAGCATCAAGTTTGATGGAAAGGCTTGTTGGAGGAGATGAGTGAGGAGGAGGAAAGACAATGAACTCTGTTTTGTCCATGTTAAGCTTTAGGAATCGCGCAGAGAAGAAGGATGCAATAGCAGACAGACATTGTGGAATTTTGGTTAGTAGAGAGGTAATGTCAGGTCCAGAGAGGTAGATCTGTGTGTCATCAGCATAGAAATGATACTGAAAGCCATGGGACTCTATGAGCTGTCCCAGGCTGAAGGTGTAGATGGAGAAACACAGGGGTCCAAGAACTGAGCCTTGCGGGACACCGACTGATAGGGGGCGAGATGAGGAAGTGGTGTGAGAATGGGAGACGCTGAAAGTTCGGTCGTTAGGTATGAGGATATCCAAGATAGGGCCAAGTCTGTGATGCCCAGAGACGAGAGAATCTGTAGTAGGAGGGAATGGTCTACTGTGTCGAAGGTAGAGGACAGGTCCAGGAGGAGGAGGATAGAGTAGTGTCACTTGGCTTCGGCGGTTAGTAGATCATTGGTGACTTTGATTAGGGCAGTTTCAGTAGTGATGTGGTCGGAAGCCAGATTGTAGCCAGTCTAAGAGGGAGCAGGAGGAGAGGTATGAGCACAACTTAAGATGGACATGCTGTTCCAGTAGTTTTGAGGCATAGGGGAGAAGGGATATGGGGCGATAGTTTGACACAGAGGATGGGTCAAGGGAGGGCTTTGTGAGGATGGGTGTAATTGAGGCATGTTTAAAGCATAAGGGGAATACACCACTTGTTAGTGACAGGTTGAAGAGATGGGTTAGGGCTGGGATGAGGACTGCGGTGATGTTGGGGATGAAGTGCGATGTGAGCAGGTCAAGTGCACAGGTGGTCTTGAGAGTAGAGTGGAAAGATTGTTTTCTGTCATGGTGGAGAAGCTGGATTTGGAGGAAGAGGGCTGAGTATCTATGATGAGGGGCTGGGGTGATTGTGGGCCAAAGCTTGCTCTGATGTTGTCAATCTTCTGCTTGAAGAAAGAGGCAAAGTCTTCAGCTGAGATGAGAGGAGAGGGAGGTGGTGCTGGAGGACAGAGGAGAGGAGAGGGAGGTGGTGCCGGAGGACGGAGGAGAGAATTGAAAGTGTTGAATAGATGTTTAGGGTTGTGAGAGAAAGAAGATATGAGGGATGAGAAGTAGATTTGTTTTGCGGCAGTGAGTGTGGACTTGAAAGTGGTGAGAAACTCTTTATATTCAATGAAGTGCTCAGTGGAATGAGACCTCTTCCATCTGCGCTCAGCAATTCTGGAAGCCTGTCTCAGTTGTTTAGTCTGACTCGTGAGCCAGGGTTGCCTGTTGATTGTGCGGGTTTTGGTGTGTGTGAGGGGGGCAGCTGATTCGAGAGCTGCAGAGATGGTGGTGTTGTATAAAGTTGCAGCAGCATCTGCATCGTGTAAAAATGCAATGTCTGTGAGAGGGAGAAGGGACTGAGAAAGGGAGTGTAAATCAAGGTGTTTGATATTTCAGGGTGTGAAAGTTTGTGGAGGGGGGGTTGCGTACTTGGAGAAGAGAGGGAGGAGAATGTGAGTAGGTTGTGGTCAGACAGGGGGAGAGGCGAGTTAGAGAGGTTAGATAGGGAACAGAGGCGAGTGAAGATGAGGTCCGTCGTGTGGCCATCTTTGTGAGTGGCTGCAGAGGACCATTGGATGAGACCGAAGGAGGCAGTGAGTGTTAGAAGTTTGGAGACAGATGAGTGGGAAGTATCAATGGGGATGTTGAAATCACCCATGATGATGGTGGGGATGTTGGTGGAAAGGAAGTGTGATAGCCAGGTGATGAAATGGTCAAAAAAGGCAGTGGCTGGCCCTGGAGGGCAGTAAATGACAGCCAGTTGAAGGTTGGAGGGGGCGTAGATGCGTACGGAGTGCTCCTCAAAAGAGGGAAGAGTAACAGAGGGTGGTAGTGGAATTGGTGTAAAGGAGCATTGGTCGGACAGGAGCAAACCAACTCCTCCAGCATGCTTGTTACTGGGGTGGGGGGTGTGAGAGAGTTGGAGACCGCCATAAGAAAGTGCAGCATGAGAGGATGTGTCAGAGGGGGTGAGCCAGGTTTCTGTGATGGCGAGGAAGGAGAGTTTATTAGTGATGAAAAGATCATGAATGTGGGTTAGTTTGTTGCAGACAGAGCGAGCGTTCCATAGAGCCCTTGTTAGTGGGACTGGGGGAGCGGGGGCTGGGTGGATGGGTATTTGGTTAGAAGGGTTGATGAAATTTGTGATAGGTTGTGGATGAGGGTTTGAAGTGACAATGGGGATGTGGTGAAGAGGGACAGGATTAGGAGAGATAATATCTCCAGCAGTGAGGAGAAGCAGTGAGAGTGTTAGTAAGTGGGAGCAGGAGAGGCCATGAGATGGACGTGTGTGTCTGGAGACACTGGGTGAAATGTGGAGGAAAATATCTGAGGAGAGGGTGAGATGGGTGGGGAGGATGGAGGGAGAGATGGATGGGGAGGATGGAGGGAGAGATGGATGGGGAGGATGGAGGGAGAGATGGATGGGGAGGATGGAGGGAGAGATGAAAAGTTCATTACAGGGTTTAGGTATCAGAGGGGGCAGTAGAAAGTGAAGTATTATAGGGGTGAAAGAGAAGAAAAACACAAACATTGTTTACAGTGTCTATGTATCCAGTTACCTTCCGGTCACTTCCGGACCAATTCTGGCCTAATTCAATGCATCATACTTATATGGTGCAGACTTATCATAGTGCAGATGAAAAGTCTTGGGCAGACTTTTTAGTTGCCCCAATATATACATATACAAGTGCAATCAGCTGTGAAGGGGTGGGGTGCAGAAGGACCTCTTGATCATTCAATCAAAGAAGCCGAATGCGACATCACATAGGCAGAGTAAACAAAGGTCATAAAAGGAAGGTGGGGAACTGGGGGAAGAGGTCACAGTGAGAAGTTGGAGCATGCCAGGGAGATATTGAAGCAAAGAGAGAACAGGTCAGGTATTTTGGGAAAGTAGAGTGGATGGCTTAACATACCAGGTATTAGCACACACAATTTCTCCTGAATGTGGCAATACCCCACATGTGACTGTACAGCACTGTGGGTCCACACCACAGGACTTGGGAGGGAAGGAGCACCATTTGATTTTTGGAACACAGATTTTCCTTGAATAGTTTGTGGACTCCATTTCTAGAGCCCCTAAGTGCCAGAACAAAAGACTTTCCCTCAAGTGACCACATTTTGGAAATTACACACCTCTGGAAGTTCATCTAAGAGTGTAGGGACTATTTAAGATCTATTTAAGATCTGGAAAACAACCATGGAGTCAAATGCAGTGAATATTGCAGAATTACAATTTGCAAATAAGCCCTGGTTGTGCCCAGTACATTGTAGTGCCCGTACATGGTGCCCAGCTCGTGCATTTGGAAACCTGCATCCTGTAATTTAAGTGAGCTCTCCTCACTATGACAATGCTAACATGTGGATGCTAACTGTGGTTTAGGCACATTGGGAGGCTCAAAAGAGAGGGGGCATTTGGATCTAAGAGAGCAGATTTTGCTTAATTTCATTTTTGAGGGGGAGAGACATAGCATTTTTTCAGAGCCTTTTTGTTACCAGTAACATGGAAATGTGGCGCCCTGGGCAAGCCAGGACATCACGAGCACTACACCAACACACCCCACACTCCCGGTCAGGCACACCTAAGTCAGACAAAAACCCTTGTTGCCTTCCTCCAGGGGCTGATGTCCACACCAGGGGGTGGGCCAGGCGGTTGGTCCCACCCACTGAGGAGTTCACAGTCCTGGAGGTGGGAAAAGCAGGCAGTTCAGTTTGGGAAGTGAAAGTGGAAGGAGGAAAGGAGCAGTAGAGCAGCCTGAAGTTGGTCCAGGTGTGTGGCCCGGACGGATAAGCAAGGTTGGCAGACGGTGGTGACCGTCTGCAGGAGTGGCCTATTGGAGCTAGCCGTAAGGACCGTGGACGGACGGTGGCCCGGCGGTACCGGACCGGTACGCAAAGAGAAGCCAGCACCATCCGGCAGGGGCTTACGGACCCCGACAAGGCTAGTGTGGCGCCCTGGACAAGCCAGGGGCCACAGAGAACAACACCAACACACCCCACACTCCCGGTCAGGCATACCGAAGTCAGACACAATCCCTTGTTGCCTTCCTCCAGGGGCTGATGTTCACACCAGAGAGTGGGCCAGGCGGTTGGCCCCGCCCACCGAGGAGTTCACAGTCCTGGAGGCGGGAAAACCAGGCAGATCAGTTTTGAGTAGAGTTAAGAGAGGAGTAAAGTAGCAGTTGAGCAGCCTGAAGTTGGTCTGGGTGTGTGGCCCGGACAGATCAGCAAGGTTGGCAGACGGTGGTGACCCTCTGCAGGAGTAGCCTATCAGAGCTTACCGTAAAGACCGTGGACAGGCGGTGGCCCGGCGATACCGGACCGGCATGCAAAGAGAAGCCAGCGCCATTTGGCAGGGGCTTACGGACCCCGGCAAGGCTAGGAGTCACCGTGAATTTGCCAAATTCGTTAGTGAAGGGAACCATCCTAGGTTTCCCAACAGCCAAGTCCCGACAGAAGGCAACAGTCCAACCAAGAGAGGGTGACACCGTCACCGCTAAGGCAACCGTTTCCCAGGGCCAGAGCCTGCGGGTAAAAGGGGCTCCTCCAGCCCATATCCAAGCTGGGGAGCGGGTTACCGGTGGGAACCCATTGGAACCATCTACCGTACATAGGTGCAGGGAAAGGCAGTCACCATCAACCTGCCGGGAGAAACAACACCGCAGCCGTCTGTGGGACTCGTCCATCCAGCCGTGTGTTTTACCGAGAACTGTGTCCTCATCATTGGCTGAGTGAGTACCACCGTGCCGTACGGCACAGCGCTGCCCCCGCGACCCTGCACCGCACCAGGCCCCGTAACCCGCCTGCCATCCATCCCTACCCCATCACCGGGCCCCGGGACAACCAACCCCCTACCCACGGAGGGGAGAACTAACATCAAAGCTGCTCCCTGTCACTGTTCCCGGGATCCCCGTCCAGAGCAGCGGTAGTGTCACCAATATCACCACAACCGTGGGTGGCGTCACGGACAATAATCAAATCCCCACAATCAAATCCCCTTTTCACTCACGGGCGAGAAACGCCGCTCGAGTCCCCGGGATCTGGCCCACCACTCGAGCCACCACCAAGCAGCGGCAGCCGCAGCAGCGGCCGGACCTGAGCAGTGGGAGAGCGCTGCGTCCCCTTCTCCGCCCGCGACAACTTGGCGTCACGAACAGGATCCTACCGTTCTAACGACTGGTGGAAGTGCGCCTTGTGTGACCGCCGGAGGTGTCCGGCCGGAAAATTTGAAAAGCCGCCATCTTGGGCGCGAAGAATTCCCGCTTGGACGTCTCCTCGAGTAGTAGAAGCGCGAAGGCCAAAACCCCGCCCCTGTAGAGGAGGAGCCGGAAAGAGACTAAGGGGACGGAAACAAGATGTCTGCGCCCGATGGAGCCGCTGGAAGAGGGCTATACTACAATAGACCCACTTCCTTACAATGGGCACTTCAGGTATACAGGCCCTCATGCACGTCTGTATGCAGGGGCATTGGTGAACCTCACAATTTTGGACTGCCCTGGCAAAGGAAAATACTACAAAGACTCACTTCCTCAAAATGGGCACATTAGACTCAAGAGGCCTTCATGTACGTCTCTTCTCAGGGACATCGGAGTGCCACACAATGTTTTCACGTAAAATCTTTCATGTAATCTCCAAAAGTAACATACACCAGCTCTATCTCACTATTGGGTATGTGCCCTTAACATTTCCACCATAAAAATTCATTTTGGTGTCATTTTTGAAAGTTTTCTGGTGAGTCCGTAAAAATGGCGTAAAACGCGGACAAAATTGTTCACAGCTGTGACTTTTGAGTGATAAATGCTTCAAGGGGTCTTCCCCATGCTGTTGCCATGTCATTTGAGCACTCTTCTGAGACTTTTGTGACATTTTTAGGGTTTCTACATGCTGCCGGGGGTCATTTCATAAAAATACTCGGGTCTCCCATAGGATAACATTGGGCTCGGTGCTCGGGCCGAGTACACGAGTATCTTGGGATGCTCGGCCCGAGCCTCGAGCACCCGAGCTTTTTAGTACTCGCTCATCACTAATAAAGAGTTGTATTTGTGTTAGCTATCCCAAAATTGCCATTTATTAATCTAAATCATAGTAAATGTGTGGTCCTATCCAAAATTGCTAACTCATAATTTAAATAGTGCCAAATCTGTGATCTAGTCAAATATTGCAATTTCATCATCTGCATAGTAGAAATTGTGTGGTCCAGTCCAAATTTACAATTTTAGCATCTAAAAAGGGCAAAATTTGTCATCCAGACAAAAATGGCCATTTCATCATCTATATAGTAGAAATTGTGTGGTCCAGCCCAACATTGCTATTTCATCATCTAAATAGTGTCAAATTTGTAATTCAGTAAAAAATTGTCAATTCATCAAATAAAGAATTATGAATGTGTTGGCCAGCCCAAAATTGCAATTTCACCATCAAAAAAGTGCGAAATCTTTCATCCATCCAAAAATTTTCATATCATCATTTAAATAGTGGTAATTGTGCGGTCTAGCTCATTGTTGCTATTTCATTATGTAAATAGTGCGAAATATGTCATCTAGCCAAAAATTGGCATTTTATTGTGTAAATAGTGGTAATTCTGTGGTTGAGCTCTAGATTGCTATTTCATCATCTAAATCAGGGGTCTCAAACTCAGCTGGGGGAATGGGCCGCATATAGAAAAAAAAATGAGAGGGGCCGCATTCTTTGCAGGACAAAGTGACATGTTTAGTGATTCCATGTTTTTTTCTATACACTTTTGGATCACTTTTTTGACATTTTTTGCTTGTTTATTATAACAACCATGCATTTTTTGTTTAGTTAAGTTTAAATATAAAAAAGCATGTTTAATGGCAAAAAAATGTTCATGCTTTATTTTGATTTTTTTTTCCCCTTTTATCAACTTCTTGTAATATTGTTTTACAATTAGCAGCATCATTTAGTAATCTCAGCCAACATCTTGTAGTAATGTCCCCATGCTGCAATACTGTCCCCATCTGTGTGCCCTGTAATAAGGTGCTCATCCTTGTGGTTTTTTTTCCCATCCTTGTGGTATTGTGCCCCTCCTTGTGGTATTGTGCCCATCCTTGTGCTCTGTAGTATTGTGTCCAGCAGTATTGTTCTCATCCTTGTGGTATTTTGCTCAGTAGTATTGTGCCCATCCATGTACCCTGTAGTATTATGCCCATCCTTGTATATTGTGCCCAGAAGTATTGTGCCCATCCTTGTGCACTGTAGTATTATGCACATCCTTGTGGTATTGTGCCCAGTAGTATTGTGCCCATCCTTGTGCTCTTAGTATTGTGCCCAGTAGTATTGTGCTCATCCTTGTGCCCTGTAGTATTGTGCCCATCTTTGTGCCCTGTAGTCTTGTGCTCATCCTTGTGATATTGTGCCCAGTAGTATTGTGCCCATCCTTGTGCCCTGTAGTATTGTACCCAGTAGTATTGTGCTCATCCTTGTGCCCTGTAGTATTGCGCCCATCCTTGTAGTATTGTGCCCATCTTTGTAGTATTTTGCCCATCCTTGTGCCCTGTAGTACTGGGCCCAGTAGTATTGTGCCCATCCATGTAGTATTGTGGCCATCCTTCCGGTATTGTGCCCATCCTTGTAGTACTGTGCCCAGTAGTATTGTGCCAATTCCTGTGCCCTGTAGTATTGTGCCCAGTAGTATTGTGCTCATCCTTGCGATATTATGCCCAGTAGTATTGTGCCCATTCTTGTACCTTGTAGTATTGTTCCCAATAGTATTGTGCCCAGTAGTATTGTGCTCATCCTTGTAATATTAGAAGAAGCTGTGGAAAATAAAGCGCAATAGGGTCTTACCCTCGTATGTAGGGGTATAAGATGGGGGAGCAATACTACTCACCAAATGTGGTTGTGAGAGTCACAACCACTATAATCGCATGTAGAAAAAGACCAAGGCAGCAGCAATCCAAAACCGGCAGATAACAGAGAGAGGTAGAAACCGGGTTCTTCAAAGCCGCGCCAATGATCACCAGCCAGAGGATCAGATTAATGAAGCTTTATTATTGCATATTGCGTTTCAGGAGCCCTGCTCCCTTCCTCAGGACCATCAGACATAAGCCAGCATCAAATCTCCATGATTTGATGTTGGCTTATGTCTGATGGTCCTGAGGAAGGGAGCAGGGCTCCTGAAATGCGTAGACCTATGCAATAATAAAGCTTCATTAATGTGATCCTCTGGGTGGTGATCATTGGCGCGGCTTTGAAGAACCCGGTTTCTATCTCTCTCTGTTATCATCCTTGTAATATTGTGCACAGTACTTTTGTGCCCGTCCTTGTACTTTTGTGCCCATCCTTGTAGTATTGTGCCCAGTAATTTTGTGCCCATCCTTGTAGTATTGTGCCCAGTAGTTTTGTGCCCATTCTTGTAGTTTTGTGCCCATCCTTGTATTACTGTGCCCAGTAGTTTTGTGCCCATCCTTGCAGTATTGTGCCCAGTACTTTTGTGCCCATCCTCGTAGTATTATGCCCATTAGTATTGTGCACATCCACACACACACACACACACACACACACACAGTGAGGAGACGGCAGCACTCCAAACCCTGATCACGGGCATGGGCAGCAGCGGTCTCCTGCGGAGGAGACATGCAGCCCCGCAGGTCAGGGCCCGTCGTGTCCAGGACACAGCGGGTCCTGATTGGGAGCACATAGCGGGTCCTTATCGTGAGCATGTACCTGCTTGTTGTGGCCCGAGACAATCGCTGCCCTATGCTGGGGGTTGGCGCCGGCAGGACTTTACTACAACTGAATAATTTGCAGTGCCGCGCAGAGGAGATGGCTGCTGCCTGCCAGTCAGATGTAAGGAGGTGACGTCATACAGCGACATCACTTCCTTGCGTCTGATTGGTGGGCAGCAGCCATTGGTATAACGTGAACAGCTCCTCTGCGCAGCACCGCAAATGATTCAATTGTAGTAAAGTCCTGTTGGCGCCGCCCCCGGCATAGAGCTGCAATTGTCACTAGGTCTGCAGGCCGCAACAAGCAGCCTCAGGGGCCGCATGCGGACCGTATGTTTGAGACTTCTGATCTAAATAGTGCAAAATCGATCATCCAGCCAAAAATTGCATTTCATTATCTAAATTGTGGTAATTGTGTGGTCAAGTCCAAAATTGCTATTTCATCATCTAAATAGTGCCAAATCTGTCATCCAGTCAAAAGCTGCTATTTAATCATATAAAGAATTGTAATTGCGTTGGCCAGTCCAAAATTCCTATTTGATCATCAAAAAAATGCCAAATCTTTCATCCATCCTAAAATTGCAATATGTTCATTTAAATAGTGGTAATTGCATGGTCTAGCCCAAAATTGCTAATTCTTTATGTAAATAGTACCAAATCTATTATCCAGCCAAAAATTGGCATTTCTTCATTTAACACTAGAAGTCCCAGAAATTTCGAGCTCCCCCCTGAAGTCCCGAAAGAGGGTCAAATGACACTATACAATAAACTGAATAGAACTAACTAGAAACTAAATGGTTAAACTCAATGGAAAACAACCACCTCCTGTGGTGCGACAGTAATGGCCATAAATACAAAACAAAAGACGGTCATTATAGGAAGTTAGCTAATATCCTTCAGGTCATTCGACCCGTCTCTGGGTTCCAAAGGTAGAAATGTTAAATGACCCCTCTCTGGGACTTCTAGTGTTAAATATTGGTAATGATGTGGTCCAGTGCAAAATTGCTATTCCATGAACGAATTGTTGCCAAAGCTGTCATCCAGCCAAAAAAAATTTCATTTCATCATCTCAATTGTGGTCATTCCGTGGTCAAGCCTAAGTTGAAAGTCTATCAACCAGACTAAAATTGCCATTTCAGCATCTACGTAGTAGAAATTGTGTGGTCCAGCGCAAAGTTGCTATTGCATCATGCAAATAATGCAAACGCTGCGATCCAGCAAATAATTTGCTATTTCATCATCTAAATTGTGGCAATTGCCTGGGCCAGCCCAAAATTGCTTTTTCATCATGTAAATAGTACAAAATCTTTCATCCAGCCAAAACTTACCATTTCATCATCTAAATAGTGGTAGTTCTGTGGTCCAGCCCAACATTGCTATTTCATCTTCTAAATAATGTAAAATTTGTCATCCAGCCAAAAATTGCAATTTCATCATATAAAGAGTTGTATTTGTGTTGGCTATCCCAAAATTGTTATTTCTTCATCTAAATCATGGTAATTGTGTGGTCCTGTCCAAAATTGTTAATTCATAATTTTAGTAGTGCCAAATCTGGGATCTAGTCCAAAATTTCAATTTCATCATCTACATAGTAGAAATTGTGTGATCCAGTCCAAATTTGCAATTTCAGCATCTAAAAAAAGCGAAATCTGTCATCCAGACTTAAATGTCATCATTTAAATAGTGGTAATAGTGTGGTCCAGCCGACAAATGCTATTACATGATTTAAAAAGTGCCAAATCAGTCATCAGCCAAGAATTGCCATTTCATGATCTAAATATTGGTAATTGTCTGGTCTAGCCCAACATTTCTGTTTCATCATCTAAATAATGTAAAATCTGTCATCCAGCTAAAAGTTGCCATTTCATAAAAATTGTGATGATTGTGTGGTCCAGTGCAAAATTGCTATTTCATCATCTAAAAAGTGGCAAATCTGTCACCCAGCCAAAAATGAGCATACCATCATCTAAAATTGCTGTTTCATCATCTAAATAATGCAAAATCTGTCATCCAGTTAAAAATTGCCATACAAATAGTTGTATTTGTGTGGTACACTCCAAGATTGTTATTTTAACTAGTGCAAAATCTATTATGCTGCCAAAAATTGCCATTTCATCATTTAAATCATGGTAATTGTGTGGGCCAGCTTAAAATTGTTAATTCATGATCTAAATACTGCGAAATCTGTCATCCAGCCAAAAGTGACAATTTCATCATATAAATAGTGATAATGCTGTGGTCTAGTGCAAAATTGCTATTTCATCATTAGAGATGAGCCACCCCCTGGCATTCGAGTTCGGTTCGGTTTGTCGAACGGAGGCCCCGTTCGACAAACGTTCGACGAACCGCTCAACGAATCACTCGAACCCCATTGAAAACAATGGCAGGCAAACACAAGCACATAAAAACACATAGAAAACACATTCAAAGGTGTCCAAAAGGTGACAAACAACTCCCAAGACACCACAAACACATGGGAAAGTGACAAGGACATATACTCATGCGAAAACAAAAGAGCTGGACGAGTAAAAAGAGGAGGAGACACAGATATAGGCATGTCATGCCCTTCTAAAATCATGTAAAACACCGCAAGGTGACTCCAAGCGGAGTCTCCCTTTTTTTTCCAAAAACTGGGCCCCACACACACCCACCCCTTCAGTGGCAGTACTTGTGCCCCAGTTGTACACTTCACAGCTAGATTTGCATCAAGCACATTAAAAAATACGCCATAATTAACCGTCCCCAGGATGACACCGGGGTAGGTAGATAAAGTCTTTCCTGATCCCAGCGCTGTGCATCTTGGATCATTTTTAAAAACAATGTAAGCAAGGGTTACTCCAAGCGGAGTCTCCCTTTTTTCCAAAAATTGGGCCACACAGACACCCCATCAGTGGCAGCACTTGTGCCCTAGTTGCAAACAGGATGTTTTGATTTGCATCAAGCACATTCCAAATCCACAAGCATTTACTTTCCCCAGGATGACACCGGGGTAGTAAATTCCTTGTGGATCTATGACTTGTTCATTTTGATGAACGTTAGTCTGTCCACATTGTCACTGGACAGACGCGTTCGCTTATCTGTCAGCACACACCCAGCAGCACTGAAGACACGTTCAGAGACAACGCTGGCAGCTGGACACGACAAAATCTCCAAGGCGTAAGTTGAGAGCTCTGGCCATTTTTCAAGATTTGAAACCCAAAATAAGCAAGGCTCCAGTTGCAAAGTCATGGCATCAATGTTCATTTGGAGATACTCCTGTATCATCCTCTCCAGCCGTTGACTATGTGTCAGACTTGTTGTCTCTGGTGGCCTTGCAAAGGACGGTCTAAAAAAATTATGAAAAGATTCAATAAAATTGCTGTTACCAGCACGAGATACGGTGCTACTGGTCCGGGTAGACTGTTGAAGATGACGAGACCGCCCATGTCAAGTTACAACTGGGAGATTCACTCCCTGCACCTGCATGGTTGTGTGGTGGAAAAGCCGAGCTAAGATCGAGTAACAGCTTCTGCTGATACTCCTGCATACGTGCGTCCCTTTCTATGGCTGGAATTATGCCACAAAATTTGGACTTGTACCGGGGATCTAATAGTGTGGCAAGCCAGTAGTCATCATCACTTCTAATTTTGACAATACGAGGGTCATGTTGGAGGTAGTGCAGCAAGAAGGCTCTCATGTGTCTTGCGCAGCCATGTGGTCCAAGTCCACGCTGTGTTTGTGGCATAGAGGTGCTAACCGTTCTTTCTTCCTCTGACATCTCCCCCCAACCTCTTTCAACAGAAATTTGACCAAGGTCTCCCTCATCCGCTGAGTCTTCCATGTCCATGGACAGCTCGTCCTTCATTTCTTCATGTTCTCTTGCACCTTCCTCAACATTTCGCCTGCAACCATGCGCCCTTGTTGATCCCTGTCCCCCATCGTCCCATGCCTGCCACGTTGGTGATGATGAACGTCTGGACCTTGGTGATGTTGTTGTGTCTTGCGCATATGAATCCTCCTGTAGTTCCTCCCCTTCCTGTTGTCTCACCCCCTGACTCCGAATAGTGTTTAGCGTGTGCTCCAGCATGTAAATGACTGGAATTGTCATGCTGATAATGGCATTGTCAGCGCTAAACATATTCGTCGCCATGTCAAAACTGTGCAGAATGGTACATAGGTCCTTGATCTGAGACCACTCCATCAGGGTGATCTTCCCCACCTCTGCATCTCGTTGGCCCAGGCTATACGTCATGACGTATTGCACCAGGGCTCGGCGGTGCTGCCACAGTCGCTGTAACATGTGGAGAGTCGAATTCCAGCGTGTCAGCACATCGCATTTCAGGCGATGAACCAGCAGGCCGAAAGACTTCTGGAGCGATGCAAGTCGCTCAGCTGCGGCGGTTGAATGGCGGAAGTGAGCAGACAGTTTTCGTGCCCTGGTCAGAAGGCCATCTAGGCCGGGATAGAGTGTTAAAAATTGCTGGACAACAAGGTTCAACACGTGAGCCATACAAGGCACGTGTGTCACCTTGCCCAGGCGAAGGGCCGCACCCAGGTTTGCAGCATTGTCGCACACGGCCTTACCAGGCTGCAGGTTGAGTGGAGACAACCATTTATTAAACTCAGTCTCCAGAGCTGCCCACAACTCAGCCGCTGTATGACTCCTATTTCCAAGACATGTCAAGCTAAAGACCGCCTGATGCCGTTGCGCTCTGCTGCCAGCATAGTAATGAGGGGTGCGTAATTCCTTCTGCGCAGTGCGAACGCTGGTGGCCTCACCAGGCAGGCTTGGGGCGGAGGTGGAGGACCCAGATGAGGTGGAGGAGGCAGAAGCAGTGGCGGAACTTGGACAGACAGAGGATTGACACACAAGTCGTGGGGACAGCAAGACTTGTGCAGCAGACCCTTCACCATCTATCACCATAGTTACCCAGTTCCCAGTCAGCGACATGTAACGTCCCTGTCCATGCTTACTGGTCCAAGTATCGGTGGTGAAATGCACCCGTTGACACACAGAGTTTCTCAAGGAAGCGGTGATGTTGTGTGCGACATGCTGGTGTAGCGCGGGGACACCTTTCTTAGAGAAGTAGTGGTGACTGGGCATCTGGTACTGGGGCCCAGCGACAGACATAAGGTCTCTAAAATCCTGTGTGTCCACCAGGCGGGAGGGATAAAGTCAACCTCTTAGCTTTGTCATGGGTCGCAGGAAATGGCCTTTTATTTGTCCACATCTGAGGGACAGAGATCTGGCTGCTGTGTGTAGACGGTGTTGAGTAGGGTGTCCCTGGAAAAATGCAGCTTTGTGAGGAAAGTGCAGGCGTAGACATGATGTCGCCTTCATCCAACGTTGGTGCTATCGATGTCTGAGAGAGCTGTACGCACGTACTTGTTTCCCCTTCCAAACCAACTGATGACCTACCAAGCAAACTGCCTGTTGCGGTTACAGTGGTGGAAGTTGTGCGTGGAAAACCAGGTGTGACAGCTGTCCCCACAGTCCTAGAAGATGAAGAGCGCGCGGATGCACTAGAAGGGGCAGGCGGTGGATGGTTCGCTCCGCTAGGCCGCATTGCAGCACGGTGAGCTTCCCACTGGGACATATGATATTTTTTCATGTGACGATTCATGGAAGAAGTTGTCAAACTGCTGAGGTTTTGCCCTCTACTAACAGAATCACGACAAATTTTACAGATCACATAATTTGGGCGATCTTTTCCTATGTCAAAAAAGGACCAGGCTAGGCAAGGCTTAGAGGGCATGCGACCTGCTGATCCACCCCGACTAGTGCTCAGAGGCAGAGTGGTGGCTGAGTATGCAGTTGTAGACGTGCTACCAGTACTCCTACTCTGTCCAGGAAGGCGCAAGGTAACTTCGTCGTCAGTTGCATCCTCCTCCACCGTCTCTGTTGACCTCCTCGAGGGCCTGACTGTGGGTTTACAGTAGGTGGGATCTAGAACTTCCTCATCAATTGTTGTGTTTGCACTCCCCTCACCCTCAGACCGAGCCTCTTCTTGCCCTGACCGAATATTTAAGTTGTCATCCCAATCTGGTATCTGCGTCTCATCGTCATCAGTATGTTCCTCATTGTCTATAACAACAAGTGTTACAGTTTGTGAAAAAGGGTCAACATTATGCTCAGAAACTTGGTCCTCACGGCCTGAATCAGAGTCACAAAGGTTCTGGGCATCACTGCAGACCATTTCCTGGTCTGTACTCACTGTAGCTTGGGAGCAGACCTCTGATTCCCAGGCTATAGTGTGACTGAACAGCTCTGCAGACTCAGCCATCTCAGTTCCACCATACTGTGCAGGGCGGATGGAGACTTCAGAGCTGGGAGAAAGCAAGTTTGATTGGGATGACAACTCAGAGGACTGAAGTTTTTTGGATGCGGTAGTTGAGGTGGCGGAGAGGGCACTTGTTGGACCACTTGAGATCCATTCAAGCATTTTCCTTTTTTGGCCATCATCTACCTTTGTTCCAGTTGTTCGTGTCCGTAAAAAAGGGAGCACATCGGTTTGTTCACGGTAAGTAGTAGACATCTTACTTTTGCTGGAAGATGGCCTATCTTCAGCAGATGATAATGGAGCTTTGCCACCTTCCCCACGGACAAACCCTTTTTTTCCTTTTCCAACACGCCTCTTCCCCTTTCGACCAGCATCTGTCATTTTGCCACTCATTTTGATAGCAAAAAGATTGTGCACTTAAAATGTGGTAGTAAAAATTGAGAGGTGGTGTAGATTGCAGCGGTGGTCTATCTTTATTAACAGCAGAATAAACAACAATAATTATCCCTGACAGTGACAATGCAACTACGGCCCTTAAACTGGCAGCATAGTTTGCTAGTATAATGGCTTAGTAACAATGAGTTTGAGTGTGCAATGCAAGCAGACGTGCGGCAAATATCTTTGCACTAGTGGGTCAATACAGAAGTCCATCAGCCACGTTTAGGATGCCACTAAGTTCACTCAGTGTTTACTAGTATAATGGCTTAGTAACAATGAGTTGGAGTGTGCAAAGGGCAGGAGGGTACAATGGCAGGGTTGTGGGTCTCTGGGTAGAGGAAAGGAAGCCTGCCTTTCTATCCCTCCTAATGGGGAAATGCAGCGAGGAAATCCCTGACCTTAGCTACACAGACGCTGTCATCTTGCGTAGCTGTTAAACTCTGTTTTCACGGACCTGTCACCTATGGCTCTGACCCTGCCGGTATTAGCCCTTAAAAGGACTGATAGAAAGTGCTATCCTTATTCTGTACAGCGCTGTGTATAGAGCGTACACAGCAGTATCGGAGATAGGCGCTCCGCCAGCGGTGACTGACACCAAGGACGCAGAAGGCAGATAATGGCGTGCTGGAGGAAAATGTCTGGTTTTAAAATGCAGGGACATGTGACATGGACATCCTATCACACATGCCGCTGCTTCTCTGGCTAAAAGTCCACTTAGCTGTGTGTGTGTCTGGGATTGGCTGACATACTGGCCCTCCCCACTACACGCGCGCGCTTAGGGAAAGAAGACAAGGGAAAAAAAAAAAATGGCGATCGCCATTATCCATACAGCAGTGATCTGAATGCGCTGTTCCCGCACTCTATACACTGAAATTTCATAATAGTGTGAGTCACAGAGTGACTTACACTATTACAGCGGAAAGCCAGCTAGGAATTAGCTTGTCTTTTTGCTGCTAGAACCGTTCTCGAACGTATCTAGAACTATCGAGTTTTAGCAAAAAGCTCGAGTTCTAGTTCGATCTAGAACAGCCCCCAAAATCACTCGAGCCGCGAACTGGAGAACCTCGAACCGCGAACCGCGCTCAACTCTAATTATAAATTCTCTCAGTATATCATTATTATTATTATTATTATTATTATTATTTATTATTATAGCGCCATTTATTCCATGGCGCTTTACAAGTGAAAGAGGGTATACGTACAACAATCATTAACAGTACAAGACAGACTGGTATAGGAGGAGAGAGGACCCTGCCCGCGAGGGCTCACAGTCTACAGGGAATGGGTGATGGTACAATAGGTGAGGACAGAGCTGGTTGCGCAGTGGTCTACTGGGCTGAGGGCTATTGTAGGTTGTAGGCTTGTTGGAAGAGGTGGGTCTTGAGGTTCCTCTTGAAGCTTTCCACAGTAGGGGAGAGTCTGATGTGCTGAGGTAGAGCGTTCCAGAGTATGGGGGATGCACGGGAGAAATCTTGTACACGATTGTGGGAAGAGGAAATAAGAGAGGAGCAGAGAAGGAGATCTTGTGAGGATCTAAGGTTGCGTGCAGGTAGGTACTGGGAGACTAGGTCACAGATGTAGGGAGGAGACAGGTTGTGCATGGCTTTGTATGTCATGGTTAATGTTTTGAACTGGAGTCGTTGGGCGATGGGAAGCCAGTGAAGGGATTGGCAGAGTGGCGAGGCTGGGGAGTAGCGAGGGGAGAGGTGGATTAAGCGGGCTGCAGAGTTTAGGATAGATTGGAGGGGTGCAAGAGTGTTGGAAGGGAGGCCAGAGAGCAGGAGGTTGCAGTAGTCGAGGCGGGAGATGATGAGGGCATGCACTAATGTTTTTGAAGATTCTTGGTTAAGAAAAGCACGGATCCGGGAGATATTTTTGAGTTGTAATCGGCATGAGTTGAAGAGGGCTTGGATGTGTGGCTTGAAGGATAGAGCAGAGTCGAGGGTTACTCCAAGGCAACGAGCTTGTGAGACTGGGGTGAGTGAGCAACCATCAAGTTTGATGGAAAGGCTTGTTGGAGGAGGTGAGTGAGGAGGAGGAAAGACAATAAACTCTGTTTTGTCCATGTTAAGTTTTAGGAATCGTGCAGAGAAGAAGGATGAAATAGCAGACAAACATTGTGGTATTTTGGTTAGTAGAGAGGTAATGTCAGGTCCAGAGAGGTAGATCTGTGTGTCATCGGCATAGAGATGATACTGGAAGCCGTGGGACTCTATGAGCTGTCCCAAGCCGAAGGTATAGATGGAGAACAGCAGGGGTCCAAGAACTGAGCCTTGAGGGACACCGACAGATAGGGGGCGAGCTGAGGAAGTGGTGTGAGAATGGGAGACGCTGAAAGTTCGGTCGGTTAGGTATGAGGAGATCCAAGATAGGGCCAAGTCTGTGATGCCCAGAGATGAGAGAATCTGTAGTAGGAGGGAATGGTCTACTGTGTCGAAGGCAGAGGACAGGTCCAGGAGGAGGAGGATAGAGTAGTGTCGCTTGGCTTTGGCGGTTAGTAGATCATTGGTGACTTTGGTTAGGGCAGTTTCGGTAGAATGATGTGGTCGGAAGCCAGATTGAAGCCGGTCAAAGAGGGAGCAGGAGGAGAGGTATGAGGACAATTCAAGATGGACATGCTGTTCCAGTAGTTTTGAGGCATAGGGGAGAAGGGATATGGGGCGATAGTTTGACACAGAGGATGGGTGAAGGGAGGGCTTTTTGAGGATGGGTGTAATAGAGGCATGTTTAAAGCATGAAGGGAATACACCACTTGCTAGTGATAGGTTGAAGAGATGGGTTAGGGCTGGGATGAGGACTGCGGTGATGTTGGGGATGAGGTGCGATGGGAGCGGGTCCAGTGCACAGGTGGTTAGATGTGATCTTGAGAGTAGAGTGGAGAGATTGTTTTCTGTCATGGTGGAGAAGCTGGATTTGGAGGAAGAGGGATGAGTTGCTATGATGAGGGGCTGTGGTGATTGTGGGCCAAAGCTTGCTCTGATGTTGTCAATCTTCCGCTTGAAGAAAGAGGCAAAGTCTTCAGCTGAGATGAGAGGAGAGGGAGGTGGTGCCGGAGGACGGAGGAGAGAATTGAAAGTGTTGAATAGCTGTTTAGGGTTGTGAGAGAGAGAAGATATGAGGGATGAGAAGTAGGTTTGTTTTGCAGCAGTGAGTGTGGACTTGAAAGTGGTGAGGGACTCTTTATATGCAATGAAGTGCTCAGTGGAATGAGACCTCTTCCATCTGCGCTCAGCAATTCTGGAAGCCCGTCTAAGTTCTTTAGTCTGCCTTGTGTGCCAGGGTTGCCTGTTGATTGTGCGGGTTTTGGTGTGTGTGAGGGGGGCAGCTGATTCGAGAGCTGCAGAGATTGTAGTGTTGTATAAAGTTGCAGCGGCATCTGCATCATGTAGAAATGCAATGTCTGTGAGGGGGAGAAGGGACTGAGAAAGGGCGTGTAAATCAATGTGTTTGATATTTCTGCGAGGGTATGAAAATTTGTGGAGGGGGGGTTGCATACTTGGAGAAGAGAGGGAAGAGAATGTGAGTAGGTTGTGGTCAGACAGGGGGAGAGGTGAGTATCATGAATACCTCTTTGTTCATTGTTCATTCTGGCTTCATTATCTCTGTTAACACCTTACTGTACACACATCTTATAATCATGTTATGGCATCTATGTGATTGTCATATAGACACACAGATAAGTATGCAACAAAATCTATACTTTATTAATTACATACACAGATCATCTTATCACATCTGGAAAAATGGCCTATAGGCCAGGCCTACCCTCACTGTGCAGGTATTTGTCAGGTTGTCTGAAGTTGTTGCCTGACCTAGGGCCCTGTGCCCTGTCGGTGCTCTGGTTCCAGAGGTACCTGATTGTACCCTCCCTGGCAAGCACTCTCCTTGCCACCAAGGTCACTGCTACTGTGACCCCCTGGACCCCAGGGGTCACAGTACACTAACAGCACACACACCCCCTCCCCTGGGTAGGTGACACCAGTCAAACAGAAACCCTTGTTGCCACCCTCCAGACTTGATGTCCACACCAGGTGGGGCGGAGCAAGGCAGTTGGCCCCGCCCGCAGAGGAGTTCACAGGCCTGGAGGTGGGAAAAGACAGAGGAGAGTGTGGTAGACAGTGGAAGTGAGAGTACTGAAACTGTTGGTGTCTGGGTTGGAGCCCAGGCACGTTCAGCAAGGTCGGCAGACAGTGGTGGCCGTCTGCAGGAGTCGGTGTAGGTCAGCGGAACCGTAGGACCGGGGTCGGGCGATGGTCCGCCGGTACCGAACCGGGGAGCAGACTAAAGCCAAGCACCAAGGCAGGGTACTCAGACCCCGACCAGGCTCGGAGCCGCCGTAAAGGTCAAATTCTCTGATTGCGGTCTGGACCTCAGGGGTTCATTCCCACCTAAGTCCCGTCAGAAGGAAACAGCCCAACCTGTCTGGATAAGTGCCACCACCAAGGGGCAGAGATCCTAGGGCCAGCGCCTGCGGGCAAAACAGGCTCTCCCGACACGTACACGTCAGGGAGCGGACTACCCGTGGGAAGCCATAGGGGTCAAACACTTACACATAGGTGCAGGGAATGACAGCCACCATCAACCCGTCCGGGGAGAGTGAAAACACCACAGCCGGCTGTTGGCCCCGTCCATCCAGCCGTTTGGTTTACCAGAGACTCTGTCCTTCTGTGTCTGAGTGAGTACAACAGTGCCATCCGGCACCACGCTGCACCACAATGTTGCACCCGCGATCACGCTGCCTCCCCGCATCGGCACCTGCACCTATTCCCTTCACCCTACTCCCCAACGGATGCCCTGGGACCGACAGACCCTACCCACGGAGGGGTCACCACCTTAGCTGCTCTCCGCCATCGCTCCCGGGATTCCCCGTCACCAGCAGCAGTGGTGCTTACCATCACCACAACCCGTTGGTGGCGTCACGACCGACATCCCAAACATCCACCAAAACCCTCCCCTCTTCACTTGTGGGCGAGGAGGCGCTGCTCGAGCCCCGGGTCCGGCCCCGTGCTCGAGCCACCGAGGAGCAGAAGCACCGGACCCGAGCACCAGCGAGTCCAGGCGAGCGGCGTTCCCACCCCTCTGATGTTCTGTCTGTCTGTCCCCTGCCATTGGGTTGTCATCTAGTGGGCTGGACTGGCTCCATCTCTGGGTGGCCATCCATTGGGTCCTGGACTAGTCAGTCACCAATAAATGGGAGTGGGAACTGGGGATGTAATGTGTTTTGGTGGTACTGGCACTGGTCTTCCAGGTCCCTGAGGGTAGGCCCTGCATCTTTGTCAGGATGAAGTAACTAGTGGTGCCCTGATAAGTTCAGGGGCACTACACTTATTCCTTCTGTGTAGGTCTATGGTTCCATACTAGTCAATGGCACAACTGCCTCCATATTGGCTCCAGGCCTTGTCTTACACATGGATCCTGAGATGTTTGCTCCTCATGAGCAGCTGCACATGGCTGATCGATACGTTTGTTCCTCCACAATTAATTTTCTATTTGGAAACATTTAATTATCTGTCACTCATGAAAATTATTTTTTTATTTCCTGCACAGAAGTGACATCTGCCACCTGCTGCCCCATGAAGAAGAGACAAACATCTGCATTTATAAGAGCATCTGGGTGCTCAGGAGGGGGGTGACCGGCTTATACGCTGTGCATCGTGTGGAGCTGCATCACTGTAAGTAACACTTCACTATAGGGGGGTGATAATGGGGGGCGCCCATAGGACAACTGTTTAGGGCTTGTAGGGTCTGACATTGGGTTTTCTTGGTCTCTGCTGTCAGTGAATGGGAAGATTGTTGCATTTACAGCTGAGATTTCATTATCCTTGTATCCAGTGCAGATCATTCTTCTAGACTGATTCTCCTGATACATTGTAGCAGCTCAGGACGGGGCTTTCTGCTGCTGATTATTGTCTGAGGCTTTCTTACTTCTACACTTTATATTTGTGACATGTTTCCATGTCATATTTGTTATATAAGTAACAGCATCAGACAATGTATCATTATATGTAGAAGGGTCCTCACAGAGGATTGTCTAGACTGGATACTAGTGTAACAAACCCTCAGCTGTGGAAAGTATTCTGTATCTTCAGGGTTACTGTGAGTGAACAGAAGCAAGAATTTTACTTTTGAAATAATGAGATCTTTATAAAATCTATCAGAAAGTGTCAGAACTTCTCACTGTGCAGCAGGTGATTCCTTATTGATTTTGGGGTCCTCTTCTGCTCCGGTGATCAGATATCCGGGCACTTTATCCCCATAGTTCCTGATGAGCAGGGGCCGCCTCCACCGCACAATTCTCTTTGGTGTTGCTTTGCTTTTTCCGGCAGCGCCATGGAGGATGAATGGAGTGGTGGTCAGACGTCCGGCCGGTCACTCCATTCTGTCGGGGATAAAAGTTCTGATCATCAGTGCGAGTCCCAGCAGTCAGACCCCCACACATCCAAAAGCGTTCAAAATCAGCAATGCAAGTCAATAGGTCCATGAAAAAATCGGACCACTCGCGGATGACATCTAAGTGTCATCTGATATTCACATAGTGTCAGAATGAAGGAGGTGGAGAAATAATTTTTCTCTTTATTTCTTGACATATGAGAAAATCAGAACACACTCGTTTCATACTCTGGTTAAAGTCTTATCAGTATAATCTGTCCAATTATCTCGTATGTGAGAAAAACGGACGTGTGAAAAAGGGAAAATAGAGAAATTGTGTAGTAAGGGTGAATGCTCCCAGCAGAAAATGATCATTTTTACAAATATTTTATTATATGTTCAAAATCTTCACATGTCCAGAATAAGACAAAAAGAGGACGGGGAGAGTCACCGGTAACGGAGGAGCAGAGAGCAGGGGAGGGGAAGAGGCACCGGTAACGGAGGAGCAGAGAGCAGGCGAGGGGGAGAGTCACCGGTAATGGAGGAGCAGAGAGGGGGAGTCACTGGTAACGGAGAGCAGAGAGCAGGAGAGGGGGAGAGTCACCGGTAATGGAGGAGCAGAGAGCAGGAGAGGGGGAGAGTCACCGGTAATGGAGGAGCAGAGAGGGGGAGAGTCACTGGTAACGGAGGAGCAGAGAGCAGGAGACGGGGAGAGTCACCGGTAACGGAGGAGCAGAGAGCAGGAGAGGGGGAGAGTCACCGGTAATGGAGGAGCAGAGAGGGGGAGAGTCACTGGTAACGGAGGAGCAGAGAGCAGGAGAGGGGGAGAGTCACCGGTAATGGAGGAGCAGAGAGCAGGAGAGGGGGAGAGTCACTGGTAACGGAGGAGCAGAGAGCAGGAGAGGGGGAGAGTCACCGGTAATGGAGGAGCAGAGAGGGGGAGAGTCATTGGTAACGGAGGAGCTGAGAGCAGGAGACGGGGAGAGTCACCGGTAACGGAGGAGCAGAGAGCAGGAGAGGGGGAGAGTCACCGGTAATGGAGGAGCAGGGAGCAGGAGAGCGGGAGAGTCACTGGTAACGGAGGAGCAGAGAGCAGGAGAGGTAGACATTCATCTCTAGTCTTCTATTTTAAGACTAGTTTTATTTCTCTATTTCATTTTTATTTCATTTCTTTCTTTACATTTTTATATATTTGTCCATGTTTTTATTGACATTTTAATCTCTTAGGCCTTGTGCGCACACTGCTTTTTTTGCTGCATTTTTGCTGCTAGTTTGGTGCAGTTTTGGGTGTTGTTTGGTCCTCCTAACCTGCATGTATGACCTTCCCCAGCAAAGTCTATGAGAAAACCGAAATGCTGTGCGCACGTTGCTTCTTTTTTGCCTGCAGTTTTGGGTGCAGAAAAAAAGAAGCAGCATGTCACTTGTTTTCTGATTTTCTACATTTTTCCCTGCGTTTTTCCATTAAATATAGTGAAAAAAGGGGCAAAAATGCACCAAAACAAGGCGAACCCCCCTAAAAAGCAGCAAAAATGCATGCTTTTTTATGCGTTTTTTCATCCAGAGGGGTGCGTTTTTTGCTCAAGAAACAAAACTGCAGTGTGCTCACATAGCCTTACACCTTATGTTGCTTTTCCTGCTCTCTGCTCCTCCGTTACCGGTGACTCTCCCCCTCTCCTGCTCTCTGCTCCTCCGTTACCGGTGACTCTCCCCCTCTCCTGCTCTCTGCTCCTCCGTTACCGGTGACTCTCCCCCTCTCCTGCTCTCTGCTCCTCCGTTACCGGTGACTCTCCCCCTCTCCTGCTCTCTGCTCCTCCGTTACCGGTGACTCTCCCCCTCTCCTGCTCTCTGCTCCTCCGTTACCGGTGACTCTCCCCCTCTCCTGCTCTCTGTCCTCCGTTACCGGTGACTCTCCCTGTCCTCCTCTCTTTCTATCTTATTCTGATCCCCTCTTGTTGTACTTTCATGCATATGTAGAGACTTTGAACATAGAATAGAATATTTCTAAAAATGATCATTTACTGTTTACTGCTGTTTCTTTCGTTCCAGGGGGATTCCGCTTCTCTGCACATTTTTTCTATTTTCTCTGATGTATAAATGTTAGAACGTGTTTTTCTCTGTATTTTATGTCCACTTTCTTCTTCTGTATATGGTGATGATTGTTTATCATTTTATCTTCATCTTTTGTGACATTTACTTTACAGTGGAACCTCGGTTTACGAGTAATTTGATGTGCGAGTATTTCGCTACATGAGCAAAGCTTTCTGTAAATTTGTAATTCGGTTTACGAGCAAGCTTTGCTATATGAGCAAATACTCGCCATACACACTTCCGGGTCCGTACTTTAACCGCGCTCTGACCCGCGCTTGCAGTCCACACAAACATGCACAAACACACACACACATAATATGCTTACCTACCCTCCGTTCCCTCGACAGCCTCTTCCCTGGTTCTTGTAGTCCGCACGTATGTGGATCCAGTAACCATCGCGACCGATGCAGGTCAGGAGATGCCGCTGTCAGTGCTTTCCAAAGCCAATCAGAAGCAAGCGGTTCATGCCTTTGACGTCAGTGCGCTGGCCAATCAGAGGCAAGCGGCTCATGTGTATGACGTTTGCTGATGAAGTGCTGACAGCAGCAGCTCCTGCATTGGTCGCAAAGGTTACTGGATACACATACCTGTGGACTACAAGAACAAGGGAAGAGGCCGCCGAGGGAACGGAGGATTGGTGAGCATAATATGAGTGTGTGTTTGTGCATGTGTGGAATGGCACAATAGCGGACCAGGATTGGACATTGCTACAAGTTGTGGAACGAATTGTCTGAGTTTCAATTATTCCCTATGGGAAATTTTGCTTTGCTAGACAAGTAACTTGGTTTAGGAGCACACTCCCAGAACGGATTGTTCTCGTAAACCAAGGTTCCACTGTATTTTTATAAACAGCACAAAGTCATGTCAGCTCACCTTTGTAGTCCCTTCTTTACGTTCGTGCTACGTTATTGATTAAGGCTTGTAGATGAGCTGAAACGTATTGAGCTGTAACTTGCCATACACCCTAGAGTGTTTTTAGATTTTTTTTCTTTTGAATGTACGGTATATGCAATGGATATTTTCAGATTGAAGAAATGCCATGCAAGATTTTACTAAATGGTGCTTTACACGGTGCAACATTGCTAGCGATTGCTAGCAATTTCGCGAGCGATTGCACCTGCCCCCGTCGTGGTGCGAAATTTGGTGCTCGCTGCCGTAGCGAACATTATCGCTACGGCAGCGTCACACGCACATACCTTGTCAGCAACATCGCTGTGACGTCACTAAGCGGCCGGCCAATAGAAGTGGAGGGGCGGATGTTCTACATTGCCGGTGGACACAGGTAAGGAGATGTTCGTCGTTCCTGCAGTGTCACACATAGCGATGTGTGATGCTGCAGGAATGAGGAACAACATCGTACCTGCAGCTCCAACGATAATAAGGAAAGGAGCGACGTGTCAACATTCACCGTTTTTGAACGATTTTGCGATTGTTGATCGTCGCTCTTTGGTGTCACACGTTGCGATGTTGCTACCGGCGCCCGATGTTCGTCACTAACGATGTGACCCCGACATCGGTAGCAATGTCGCAGCTTGTAAAGCACCCTTTATTCCTGGTGGAATTCCTTCCCTCGCTGGATCGTGTATGGTTTTTACTTTACTTTATTGTTGTTGCAGAACAGTAATGTGAACAAGGTCAAGGAGGGCTGAGGCATCATTTCTAGTGATGGGCAAATGTAATCAGCACTGCTTGTTACTCGATCAAGCATTAGGGTGCAGCATTAGGTTGTTCAATTGAGTAACGGACAGTGCCGCACCGCGTGGTGCTCAGGTTACAGTGCAGCAGCTTCTTTCACTGATTGGAGCAGCACACTGAAGCCGCTAAATGCAGGGACTCCTTAGTGCTGAAGAGCTCCTGGGAGAGGGTACTTTACCCTGTTACTGATCATAAAAATCTTCTATACGTCGAGTATGCTAAGCACCTTAAGCCTGCTTTACATGGTACGATCGATCGTGCGATTTCACAATCGATCGTACCCGCCCGTGTCATTTGTGCGTCACGGGCAATTGATTGCTCGTTGCACACAAAGTTGTTAACCCCCCGTCACACGTACTTACCTCTCGTGCGACGTTGCTGAGGGCGGCGAACATCCTCTTCCTGAAGTGGGAGAGATGTTCGGCGTCACCATGACGTCACACGGCGGCCGGCCAATAGAAGCAGAGGGGCGGAGATGAGCGGGATGTAAACATCCCGCCCACCTCCTTCCTTCCGCATTGCCGGCGGGAGCCGCGGGACGCAGGTATGCGATGTTCATCGTTCCCGTGGTATCACACGGAGCGACGTGTGCTGCCACGGGAACGATGAACAACCGGCGCCATGATTATTAAACAATTTTATGAAACCTAGCGACGAGTACAGTGTGAGAGTCTGAAATGTGATTGTGTCAGCAGTGCACTAGGACCCTGTGACTTCTGCCTGCACTGATCAGCAGGGTTTTGGGTCAGAGACCCTGTAGATGCAAAAGTTACCTCAGAGAAAAGTGTGCTGAGGCCGGGCTGCCTGAGAGAGACAGTTATGTGACTGCGGGCTAAAAAAAAAACAGTCTGAAAAGAGAAAGAGATCAGAGAGACTGTTGGAGACTATTTTTTTTTCTTTTTCATTATCTTTTCCTCACAAAAGAACCAGGAGCGGTGCTGAAGAAATTGGACCGTGTTGTGTGAGACACAAGAGCTCCGATTTCCTGAGGGGAGGTCTGTTCTCTGGACCGAGGAAGCTGTGTTCTGTCTGAGGATTACTATAGAGCTGTGGGCCTGAGGCCTAAAACACACGTCCTTGATAACCACGCACGTGTAATACGGGCCATTTTTCATGTCCGTAATCCGTTTTTTGGTCCGTAAATAATGCACGTTTGGTGGCTGTGTGTCCGGCGTATGGTAACCACGTGTGCGTGTGGAAAGGCTGTGTGTGCGTGTGAAAATTAACTGACGTGTGTGTGTTGTCCGTGTGAAATATCCGTGTGTGATGTTAAATGTCGTTGATACATGCCGGCTGACAGCAGACAGAGTCGCGCGCTGAGAATGAACTCGGGTGAACTTCACCCGACTTCATCCTCATACCGCGGCTCTGTCTGTGTCGCGTCCTGACTAGCGGTCACCCGTGAAGGACTCACCGGTGACCGCTAATCACCAGAGTGACTGAATGGAGTACCCCTCTTGCATACTCACCGTTCCCCGATCCCCAGCGCGGCGCTGCACGGCTGTTCTCTAAACTCCGGCGGCTTTTCCTCTCTTGAAAAAGCCGGCCACTCATTAATCAATCTCGTATTCCCTGCTTTCCCCGCCCACCGGCAAATATGATTGGTTGCAGTGAGACACGCCCACACGCTGAGTGAAAGCTGTGTCACTGCACCCAATCACAGCAGCCGGTGTGCGTGTCTATACTGTGCAGTAAAATAAATAAATAATTTAAAAAAACGGCGTGCGGTCCCCCCTATTTTAATACCAGCCAGATAAAGCCATACAGCTGTAGGCTGGTATTCTCAGGATGGGGAGCCCCACGTTATGGGGAGCCCCCCAGCCTAACAATATCAGCCAGCAGACGCCCAGAATTGCCGCATACATTAGATGTGACAGTTCTGGAACTGTACCCGGCTCTTCCCGATTTGCCCTGGTGCGTTGTCAAATCGGGGTAATAAGGAGTTAATGGCAGCCCATAGCTGCCACTAAATCCTAGATTAATCATGTCAGGCGTCTCCCCGAGATACCTTCCATGATTAATCTGTAAGTTATGCTTCCAGCTCTGCTGCATGAAGGTGCCTGGAGCAGCAGAAGACACATCCGCTCCTGTCAGCTCCATGCAGCAAATGAAGAGAGCCGCGTGATCAGCTGAGCTGTCACTGAGGTTACTCGCGGCCACCGCTGGATCCAGTGACAGCGGGTAATCTCAGTGACAGCTCAGCTGATCACGTGGCTCTCTTCATTTGCTGCGTGGAGGTGACAGGAGCGGCGGTGTCTTCTGCTGCTCCGGTCACCTTCATGCAGCAGAGCTGAAAGCGTCGCTGGACCATCCTGGATTATGCCGGACATGGAGGGCTTTGTCGGGCTGATTAAATTGGTGAACCAGGGAATGTGTGTGTTTTTTTTTATTTCTAATAAAGGATTTTTCAGGTGTGTGTGTTTATTTACTGTAATTTGCAGATCAATCATGGAAGGTATCTCGGGGAGATGCCTGACACGATTAATCTAGGATTTAGTGGCAGCTATGGGCTGCCATTAACTCCTTATTACCCCGATTTGCCAACGCACCAGGGCAAATCAGGAAGAGCCGGGTACTGTCCCAGAACAGTTGCATCTAATGTATGTGGCCATTCTGGACAGCTGCTGACTGATATTGTTAGGCTAGGGGGCTCCCCATAACGTGGAGCTCCCCATCCTGAGAATACCAGCCTTCAGCCGTATGGCTTTATCTGGCTGGTATTAAAATTGGGGGGACCGCACGCCGTTTTTTTTAATTATTTATTTATTTATTTCTATACTCCATAGTGACACGCCCACCAGCTGCTGTGATTGGGTGCAGTGAGACACCTGTCACTCAGCGTGGGGGCGTGTCTCACTGCAACCCATCATAGGCGCCGGTGGGCGGGGAAAGCAGGGAATACGAGATTGTTTAATGAGCGGCCGGCTTTTTCAAATTAGAAAAAGCAGCCGGAGCAGTGTGAACGCCGTGCAGCACCACGCCGGGGATCGGTGAGTATGAGAGAGGGGGGGAAACTTCAGTCACTCGGGGGATTAGCGGTCACCGGTGAATCCTTCACAGGTGACCGCTAATCAGTACACGGCACACAGACAGAGCCGCGGCATGACAATGAAGTTGGGTGAAGTTCACCCGAGTTCATTCTCATCCCGCTACTCTGTCTTCCGACATGTAGTAACGACATTTTGCATTACACACGGACATTTCTCACGGACAACATAACCACACATCCGTGCAAGGAACGTTTTATTTGGACTCCCATAGGCTAACATTATGTCCGTGTGTGTGTGCTCCGTCCCAAAAACGAACATGCTTCCGTGCCAAACGGAGCAAAAAACGTGGGACGCACACGAACACACGGAAGATCAAATAACACGCAGTGTGTCTTTTAACATAGAACAACATATGTGCACGTTTGGTCGTATCTCCGGTATGTACGGAAACGGACCAAACACGCACGTTTTAAACGGATGTGTGTTGCAGGCCTGAGACCGTGTTCTGTGTGGAGTAATTGGCTGATATCGACTAAGGCGGGCTTTGCACACTACGACATCGCAGGCCGATGCTGCGATGCCGAGTGCGATAGTGCCCGCCCCCGTCACAGCAGCGATATGTGGTGATAGCTGGCGTAGCGAAAGTTATCGCTACGCCAGCTTCACACACACACTCACCTGCCGTGCGACGTCCCTGTGGCCGGCGACCCGCCTCCTTGTTAAGGGGGCGGGTTGTGCGGCGTCACTGCGACGTCACACGGCAGGCGGCCAATCAGAGCGGAGGGGCGGAGATGAGCAGGATGTAAACATCCTGCCCACCTCCTTCCTTCCGCATATCCTACGGAAGCCGCAGTGAGGCCGGTAGGAGACGTTCCTCGCTCCTGCGACTTCACACACAGCGATGTGTGCTGCCGCAAGAGCGAGGAACAACATCGGACCATTGCGTCAGCGTAATTATGGATTACGCCGACGCTGTACCGATGATACGATTACGACGCTTTTGCGCTCGTTAATCGTATCATCCAGCCTTTACACACTGCGATGTCGCATGCGATGCCGGAAGTGCGTCATTTTCAATTTGACCCCACCGACATCGCACCTGCGATGTCGCAGTGTGCAAAGTGCCCCTTAGTCCGGGGTCCCTGCATGGCAGGACCGGGGTGAAGACATCCTTAGAGCAAGAAGAAGATTTTTGTGTTTCCTTTTTCTTCCTTCTTTGGAATTATATACAGCGGACTCGGACCACAGGCCTGTGTGAAACTTCCCTTGAAGCTAACGGTACCATAGTTTTAAGATACCCGGGTATCCCTTTGTTCAGTGTAAAAGCAAATTTAAAACTTTGTTATTAGTGGTGATAAGTTATACTCAGTGCGTTACCTCAGAGGTTCCCTCAGATGCTCCCATTGGATTTACACCTCTTGCCTTTACAGTTAATTGTTTTTCTTTGTTCAACCTGGTGTGAGTAGGTAAATTTATTCCCAATTCCTGAGGTAATATACATAACCCGGTAACTCTGAGATCGGCGCATTGATTCCGGCTAAAAGCTGAGTGTGTTAATTCCACTTTTGTGGTGCTTTGAGGGGTTCTTAAGTCAGTCATTATTTATACTGAATCATACTTATTCTCAACCCAGTAAAGGAACCCTTGTTTATTTCTGCCTCAGTCTCGGTTTGTGACCCACTGGATTCTCTTCGGACCTACGATCATTACAACACTACTCACGATTTGTGAGCGATACTGCGTCGCTAGGAGATGTCACACAGGCCGACGTCGCAAGAGACGCCGGATGTGCGTCCCAAAAACCGTGACCCCGACGATCTATCGCACGATAGATCGTCTCGTGTAAAGCCCCTTTAATCTTAGACAAGCTAGGTGGTCCTTATTTTTTACCAAGTTTAATTTTGAGGTTACTTTTCATACAAGAGTGAAAAATATCAAAGCTGATGCTTTATCCCAGAGATTTCCTTGGGTAGGTAGCTCAGAAGGACGTAATAGATTTTGTGTCTACCTGTAATCTTTGCGCACATTCTAAGACCCCACATATTTGTCTGTCTGGATCTCTCCTACCATTGACTATACCTAACAGACCATGGACTCATTTATCTGTGGAATTTATTGCTGACCCTCCTTTGTTTACTGGTAAAGTGGTAATCTAAGTAGTGGTGAAAAGATTAAGTAAAATGGTGCACTGCATTACTCTACCTGTTCTCTGTAATGCAAAAATGTTAGCTCATGTGTTTGTTTCTGAGATCGTGAAGCTTCACTGGGTTACCTCTGATGTGTTCTCAGATTAGGCGACGCAGTTTGTTTCTAAAATTAAAGGGCGGTTTTGTTCTCGTCTGGGGGTTACATATCTTTTGCCTCAGCATCCCATCCTCAATATAACCGGCAGACTGAAGTCATAAATCAAAGTTTGGTGATTTACTTAGGGTGTTTTTGTCGTGGGCGGAGGAGGGGGCGCTGCGCTCTCCCACTGCTCGGGTCCGACTGCTACTGCTCGGTGGTGGCTCGAGCGGTGGGCCGAATCCCGGGGACTCGAGCGGCGCTCCTCGCCCGTGAGTGAAAAGGGGAATGGTTTTGGGGATTTATTGTCCGTGACGCCACCCACGGTTGTGGTGAGGTTGTGACTTCACCGCTGCTCTGGATGGGGATCCCAGGAGCGGTGACAGGGAGCAGCTTGGATGTTGGTTCTCCCCTCCGTGGGTAGGGGGTTTGGTTGTCCCGGGGCCCGGTGAGGGGTAGGGATGGATGGCAGGCGGGCTACGGGGCCTGGTGACGTGCAGGGTTGCGGGGGCAGCGTTGTGCCGCACGGAGGCACCCCGGAGGTTCCCTTCGCTAATGGATTTGACAATTTCAGCGGCGACTCCTAGCCTTGTCGGGGTCCGTAAGCCCTGCCGGTTGTTTCTGGCTTCTCTTTGTGTACTGGTCCGGTACCGCCGGGCCACCGCCCGTCCACGGTCCTTACGGTTGGCTCCAATAGGCCTCTCCTGCAGACGGTCACCACCGTCTGCCAACCTGGCTGTACTGTCCGGGCCACACACCCGGACGCTGTCAGTCTGCTCAGCTACCACTTCTCCTGAACTCCAAACTAATCTGAACTGTTTTCCCGCCTCCAGGACTGTGAATTCCTCAGTGGGCGGGACCAACCGCCTGGCGCACCCCCTGGTGTGGACATCAGCCCCTGGAGGGAGGCAACAAGGATTTTTGTTTGACTTCGGTGTGCCTGACTGGGGTGTGGGGTGTGTTGGTGTAGTACCTGTGATGTCCTGGCTTGTCCAGGGCGCCACATTCCCCCTTAGTAAAATGCAGACTGTCCGCGGGCTGCCCGTCCATCACCGGTTTTATTTTCACAACTGAAAAGAGATAAAACGGTAAACATAAAAACAAGCATATTAAATCTTCCCACATCGGGAGGCACATTTCTTAAACGTTGCTAACAGTAACGGCTTCCGCTCTCTCCCACCCAAGCAACCTGGCCCTGATGCTACCCCTAAGCAAACGGGCAGCATCCCTTGAACCCAGTCCAGCACAAGTTGCCCGAGTGGGTTCTGTCCTTTTCAGGGGACCCACGTCCATGGAGAACCCCTGAACCCCCCCCCCGGAGGATCGCCACCGGTTTCGGTAGTGGCGGGCCTGGGCCATCCCATTCCTCCAGGCCCATCCTCCAAATCAGCCTCTCTGGAGGCGGTAACGGTTTAAGCCATAAAACATTGTTTTATTTACAGACCACAAGTTCGTGGTTGCCCTGCCAGTTCTCGGGCTTGTCCGTAGCAGTTTCTACGCATTGGTTGTAAACAGTCCCCACGGGGACAACAGTTGCCGGCAACGACCGGTTTTAAATCAGGGTTGGTCAATCAGGTGAACTTCGGTTGATCACTCTTATCATTTGTAACTTTCAAACACAGTACTGGTGGTCCCAACGGGGACAACTTACAGCGGGGCTCCGCTGCCATCACTCTGACTCTTCGCTGTCGGCTGGGGGGGGGTGCGCGGTAGACACTCGGGCCTCTTGACTGCCCCTCAGCTTTGCATCCAACGCGAACCACCCCCTCTCCCCGCAGTGCCGGGTGTACTGCACTAAGTCTCTTGGCATTAGGTTGCGGCCCGGGTGCTCCTCCGGCAGGTGGGCGTTGACATCCCGCCGGGCTACAAAGACTTCAGCCTCCAGGCCTGGCTCGTATATAAAGCCATAGCCCCGACGGACATCAAACCGCCTCACCTGTCCCTCATAGAGTAGGCCCCGGACACGGAAAGTTGCTTGGCGGAGGCTCTCTTTCTCCCAGATTGTACGGGCCACCAACTCCGCCTTCTTTCTCTCCTTCTCAGCAATCTCTGGGCCCAGCGGTGTCGGTTCCCTGTCCCAATACGGGGCTGCTGCAAGCTCCGGCGCACAAGTCGGGCCCTGCGAGACCTTCTGGACACTGCCCACCACTGGCAATCTGGATGGAAGGTCCCGCGGTGACTTGGCCTGGGGTGCTGCCCTGCAGCGGCAACCCGGCGCAACCTCAGCCGAGGTGTGGGGGATGGGCGCAGGGGTCCTCTTCCGCTGGGCCTCCTGCACGGAGCGGCCTGTCGGCTCCGGCTCGGGGGAAGTCTCCGCAGATGCCTCCGGTTCAGGCTTCGGCACCTTCCATGGAAGCGGTCCCGATCGGTCACGGGCTCCGGCTGCAGGCCGGTCCGCCTGGGCGGATGTGCGGGGTACCGCTACCGGTTGTGGTGGTAGCGGGCCTAGTGGCGGGGTAGCAGCAGCCAACGCGGGTAGCGGGGGAGGTAGCAGGGTGAGCGGGTATGGACCGGGTCCCTCGGCCGCGATGACCGACCCACTAGGGGTACAGGGGCGTGGGTCACTTACCCTCCCTTCCAAAACTCCCTCCTCCTCGTGTCTCCATACGGTCGCCACAACCTCTGCCATGTCGACCTCCCACTCCTCCAAGAGGAGTTGCATTTTGACCTGCAGCCGTTGTTGGAGCTGGGCGCTCCGGACCTCCACCCACGCCTCGGTTCCAGGCGCGGGGGCTACGGTGCTGCGGGATGGCATATACATCGCTCCGGCGGCCTCTTCCAGGAACCAACCACAAGATGGCCGCAGGGTCCTGGCGTCCCTGCTTTTATAGCCGCGGGCTACATACGGTCAGACGCCATCAGTCCCCCTTAGTCTTTTTCCGACTCCTCCTCTACAGGGGTGGGGTTTCGGCTTTCGCGCCTCCACTGCTCGAGGAGACGCACGAGCGGGGACTTTTCGCGCCCAAGATGGCGGCTTCTCAAATTTTTCGGCCGGACACCTCCGGCGGTCACAAGGCGCACCTCTACCAGACGGCAGAGTGATAAGATCCTGTTTGTGACGCCAAGTTGTCGTGGGCGGAGGAGGAGATGCTGCGCTCTCCCACTGCTCGGGTCCGGCTGCTGCTGCTCTGTAGTGGCTCGAGTGGTGGGCCGGATCCCGGGGACTCGAGTGGCGCTCCTCCCCCGTGAGTGAAAAGGGGAATGGTTTTGGGGATTTATTGTCCGTGACACCACCCACGGTTGTGGTGAGGTTGTGACACCACCACTGCTCTGGACGGGGATCCCGGGAGCGGTGACAGGGAGCAGCTTGGATGTTGGTTCTCCCCTCCGTGGGTAGGGGGTTTGGTTGTCCCGGGGCCCGGTGAGGGGTTGGGATGGATGGCAGGCGGGCTACGGGGCCCGGTGAGGTGCAGGGTCGCGGGGGCAGCGTTGTGCCGCACGGCACAGTGGTACTCACTCAGCCAATCATGAACACAAAGTCTCCGGTAAAACAAACAGCTGGATGAACGGGTCCCACAGACGGCTGCGGTGTTTTTCCTCCCGGCAGGTTGATGGTGACTGCCTTTCCCTGCACCTGTGTGTTGTGTACGGCTCCAATGGGTTCCCACTGGTAACCCGCTCCCCAGCTTTGATGATGGCTGAAGGAGCCCCTTTTGCCCGCAGGCTCTGGCCCTGGGGACTGTAGCCTTGGCGGTGACTGTTTCCCTCTATCGGTTGGACTGTTGCCTTCAATCGGGACTTGGCTGCTGGGAAACCCCAGAGGTTCCCTTTGCTAACGGATTTGACAATTTCAGCGGCGACTCCTAGCCTTGTCGGGGTCCGTAAGCCCTGCCGGTTGGTGCTGGCTTCTCTTTGCGTACCGGTCCGGTACCGCCGGGCCACCGCCCGTCCACGGTCCTTACGGCTGGCTCCAATAGGCCTCTCCTGCAGACGGTCACCACCGTCTGCCAACCTTTCTGTACTGTCCGGGCCACACACCCGGACGCTGTCAGTCTGCTCAGCTACCACTTCTCCTGAACTCCAAACTAATCTGAACTGTTTTCCCGCCTCCAGGACTGTGAACTCCTCGGTGGGCGGGACCAACCGCCTGGCCCACCCCCTGGTTTGGACATCAGCCCCTGGAGGGAGGCAACAAGGATTTTTGTTTGACTTCGGTGTGCCTGACCGGGGTGTGGGGTGTGTTGGTGTAGCACCTGTGACGTCCTGGCTTGTCCAGGGCGCCACATTTTGTGTGCAAAAAGTAGGAAAAATGGTCATCTTACCTTCCTTTGGCTTAGTTTGATTTAATTATCGTCGCAATGAATCCACTGGTAAGTCAACATTTTTTGGTGCCCACAGGTTTTACACTTGGTTCTGTGCTTTCAAAAGGGAGGTATCTTCGAGGGTTCCGGTGGAGAAATTATTTTCCTCATCGCTCTCTTCTATTTGGCATGGAGTACTGAACAACCTAAGGGTTATATGGGATAGCTACATATGCTTTGGCTGATAAAAGACTTTTGTCAGGTCCAGACCTATGTGTAAATGATTATATATGGTTATCCACTAGGTATAGCAAGTTGAAGATTCTGTCTTGGAAATTTGGTCTTAGGTTTATCGGTCCATATAAATTAATCGCTGTTATTAACCCTGTTGCCTTTCAGCACTTAAAATACGCAATGTTTTTCACAGGTAATTGCTTAAGAAGTGTATTGCATCAATCACCTTTGCTATTGCTTTCAGTTATTGTTGATAGGAACTTAAAGTTTCAGTTGCCAAGAATCATGAATTCTTGCTTTGTTCACTGTTCTCTTCAATATTTGGTTCACTAGAGGAGGTGTGGTCCTGAGGAAAGAATGTGGGTACCAGCACCAGAAGTTAATTACAGTAGGTAGATACGTTCCTTCCATGCACCAGACAAGTCCGGACCTGAGAATCCTCATAGAAGTCGGGAACTGTCCCCCCTTCTAGGAGTGTGTACTGCTCTGGGGAGACCTCTGTCGACTCTGGGATCAGAAGGTCACAGATTTCTTGCAGATCCACTACTTGTATTTCAGTAAAATCTACTTGTAAGGGTTAAGGACTCTTTCCTATCTGGCTAACCTTTGTAGCCTTAATCCCAAGTGTAGCTCATTTGTGACCCTTCCCATTCACTATAAAAAAGTCTATCTAACGCCAGTTATAGAATCCTTATTCCTGTTATCATTTTGGAAAGAACTAGTCTCTGGAAGAAGCTAAAGAGTCTTTACAGTTGCAGCTGTGGTGTTCAACTGCATTGGAGGAGCTTGGAGTGTTTTCCTTTTACATCTCTGTCTCCCTTTCCTTATGTTGTATGATTGCAGTGGTAACACTTGCCGGTCTGCTCACTAGCCAGGGTGAGCTCAGGGTAAGTGAGGGGCTAGGCACGTGATTGGTGATAAGGGAAAGACCTGAATATGGACGTTAAGTAGTGCAGGGATCAGCCACAGGTGAGTGTCAGGAGGTTACCCCACTCCTCTCTCACTAGCGCCAGGGCTCACCGTTGTATTGTTTTCACGATGGGGTGCTAGCTAGGAGTTCCGTTATATCTGCTCAAACCCTGGTTTTCACTGCATGACAGTATTTTTATGATAAATACATGAAACTCTTGTTTGAAAAAAACATGTTAGTGATACAAATTGCATCAGTAAACAAGACATTGGGGCAGTGTAATATCAATACAGACATGACAGATTCCCTTTAAAAGCAGTTGCAAAAGTTATAAAACTGGAACAAAAATGGGCATCGTAATGGGCACTAAAGTATGTTATTGAAAGGGTTAGATTACTTTGTGTTGGTATATGCAACAGTTGAGGACTTCTTTGTTTGTGTGAAGGAGGACTTTATGCTGGTCTAACAGTAGATGGCGATGTTGTGTAACGTTTCCTTACGCACTGTATTGTAAAAAAGTATTTTTTACTTCCTGTTTTTTTCTCTTCCTGGTGCAGTTCTGAATGTCTGTGCATATTTACCTCATGTTCTGAGAAGTAAAAAGCTTGTTATCCCTTGTAATCTGCTCTGTGAAGTTTCTTCTGCAACTGGGAAACTAGAAGCTGTGCAACACTTTGGATCACTGATATGACAATGCAGACACAGACAGTGATGCATTCCATCTAATTCAGGTTACTCTAGTGTGGCCCAAACGGGTTTTGGGCATCAAAACTGGTATCAAAGTGGGCAAATAGCCAATTTTCACAGATCTGAAAAAGTAATTGGTGTTTACAAAGGGTTAAATGACCTTGAGCCACTGATCTCACATTGCCAATACACAGACAGGGATGCCCCGCATCAAACCAGGTCACCCAAGCCTGGACTAAATGGGTTCTGTCATCAGATGTCTGATGTGTTGAGCTGTGATTCTGTGCGCTTTTACTGACTAGTACTTTTATCTTTACATAGGACTGACTGGACATCTCTTGAAAGGAAAATAAACAACAGACGACATGACGGTAAGAGAAATAAGAGATATGTGTCTTACTCCTGATGGCACTTTGGCCTTACTATGTATATAGAGTCCAGAAAGCAGCCATTCAGGACCCTTATTGCTGGGTGGAGGAGCGGCCGTCCGTATGGACAATAATACTAATGACCCCAGCAGGACGGACGTTATGTGTGAATGGAGCAGTGGTCCGGCGTCTGCAGCGCTGCGTCCTTCATTGTCAGTGGGACGCTGCAGATAGTGGAGCACAATCCAGTGTGTTTGGGGACGGTCCTGTGTTACTGGGGGTCTCTGCACTAATGTAGATCAAGGTGCTGCACTATCGGGGTGCTGCTCAGATATTGGAGTGCTGTACTGCTGTAGATTTAAGTGCTGTACTGATATACATTTAGGTGCTGTACTGCTGTAGATCTAGGTGCTGCACTGATATTGGGGTTCTGCTCTGACATTGAGTGCTGCACTGATATTGGAGTGCTTTACTTCTGTAGATTTAGGTGCTGCACTGATGCTGGGGTCCTGCACTCATATTATGGTGCTGCCTTTTTAGTGAACTTTCTAAAGTAGCATGTAGCTATGGTCAGCGAGGCTCAAAGACCTTCTTGTGTTTGATGGACCTTTCCCACCTGGTGAATTGCACAGTCAGAGATTTGCATTCTCTCTTTTATCTTCTCACATTTCAGTACTCTGCAGCGGCATACACACTCCCAGCATCAGAACTCAGGAGGATGTTCTCTGTGGATGGAGTAACCGCCCTATGCTCTCCGGCTCCGGGTTGCTCCATCCTGCTGGACACTAGGCTCAGTGAGTTACCAACATTACCACCTTAGTGAATCCTATGTGAGGTATACAGCATAATTAATTATATGGTATGGGCCTGTGTATATATAATATAGTAAGGTGCTGGTGGAAAGCATATAGTGTTAACTACACAATATACACCATACACACAGGCACAGCGCCATGTTAAATGCTATATACACAGCTCTACATTATATTCTAGAATTTAGGCAATGTACTAGTATTCTCCTGTCCTGTATAATGGGTGTAATTATCACATTTGCTGTATCTGTATTATATATATATATATATATATATATACATATACAGTATATATATATATATATATATATATATATATACAGTTAGGTCCAGAAATATTTGGCCAGTGACACAATTTTGGCGAGTTGGGCTCTGCATGCCACCACATTGGATTTGAAATGAAATCTCTACAACAGAATTCAAGTGCAGATTGTAACGTTTAATTTGAAGGTTTGAACAAAAATATCTGATAGAAATTGTAGGAATTGTCACATTTCTTTACAAACACTCCACATTTTAGAAGGTCAAAAGTAATTGGACAAATAAACCAAACCCAAACAAAATATTTTTATTTTCAATATTTTGTTGCGAATCCTTTGGAGGCAATCACTGCCTTAAGTCTGGAACCCATGGACATCACCAAACGCTGGGTTTCCTCCTTCTTAATGCTTTGCCAGGCCTTTACAGCCGCAGCCTTCAGGTCTTGCTTGTTTGTGGGTCTTTCCGTCTTAAGTCTGGATTTGAGCAAGTGAAATGCATGCTCAATTGGGTTAAGATCTGGTGATTGACTTGGCCATTGCAGAATGTTCCACTTGTTTGCACTCATGAACTCCTGGGTAGCTTTGGCTGTATGCTTGGGGTCATTGTCCATCTGTACTATGAAGCGCCGTCCGATCAACTTTGCGGCATTTGGCTGAATCTGGGCTGAAAGTATATCCCGGTACACTTCAGAATTCATCCGGCTACTCTTGTCTGCTGTTATGTCATCAATAAACACAAGTGACCCAGTGCCATTGAAAGCCATGCATGCCCATGCCATCACGTTGCCTCCACCATGTTTTACAGAGGGTGTGGTGTGCCTTGGATCATGTGCCGTTCCCTTTCTTCTCCAAACTTTTTTCTTCCCATCATTCTGGTACAGGTTGATCTTGGTCCCATCTGTCCATAGAATACTTTTCCAGAACTGAGCCGGCTTCATGAGGTGTTTTTCAGCAAATGTAACTCTGGCCTGTCTATTTTTGGAATTGATGAATGGTTTGCATCTAGATGTGAACCCTTTGTATTTACTTTCATGGAGTCTTCTCTTTACTGTTGACTTAGAGACAGATATATATATATATATATATATATATATATATATATATATATATATATATATATATATATATATATAATACACACAGTGCCTTGGCAAAGATTTGGCCCCCTTAAACTTTTCAACCTTTTCCCACATTTCAGGCTTCAAACAAAGATGAAAATGTTAATGTTCTGGTGAAGAATCAACAACAAGTGGCACAATTGTGAAGGTGAACAAAAATTATTGCTTGTTTTAATCCTTTTTAAAAAATAAATAACTGAAAATTGGGTTGTGCAATATTATTCATCCCCTTTACTTTCAGTGCAGCAAACTCACTCCAGAAGTTGATTGAGGATCTCTGAATGATGCAATGTTGTCCTAAATGACTGATGATGATAAATATAAGCCCCTGTGTGTAATCAAGTCTCCGTATAATGCCCCTGCTCTGTGATAGTCTCAGGGTTCTGTTTAAAGCACAGAGAGCATCATGAAGACCAAGAAACACAACAGGCAGGTCCGTGATACTGTTGTGGAGAAGTTTAAAGCCGGATTTGGTTACAAAAATATTTACACAACTTTAAACATCCCAAGGAGCACTGTGCAAGCGATCATATTGTAATGGAAGGAGTATCATACCACTGCAAATCTACCAAGACCCGGCCGTCCATCCAAACTGTCATCTCACACAAGGAGAAGACTGATCAGAGATGCAGCCAAGAGGCCCATGATCACTCCGGATGATCTGCAGAGATCTACAGCTGAGGTGGGAGAGTCTGTCCATAGGACAACAATCAGTCGTACACTGCACAAATCTGGCCTTTATGGAAGAGTGGCAAGAAGAAAGCCATTTCTCAAAGATATCCATAAAAAGTGTCGTCTAAAGTTTGCCACAAGCCACCTGGAGACACCAAACATGTGGAAGAAGGTGGTCTGGTCAGATGAAACCAAAATCGAACTATTTGGGCACAATGCCAAACGATATGTTTGGTGTAAAAGCAACACAGCTCATCACCCTGAACACACCATCCCCTCTGTCAAACATGGTGGTGGCAGCATCATAGTTTGGGCCTGCTTTTCTTCAGCAGGGACAGGGAAGATGGTTAAAATTATTGGGAAGATGGATGGAGCCAAATACAGGACCATTTTTGAAGAAAACCTGCTGGAGTCTGCAAAAGACCTGAGACTGGGACGGAGAGTTGTCTTCCAACAAGACAATTAACCCAAATATAAAGCAAAATCTACAATGGAATGGTTCACAAATAACCGTATCCAGGTGTTAGAATGGCCAAGTCACAGTCCAGACCTGAACCCAATCGAGAATCTGTGGAAAGAGCTGAAAACTGCTGTTCACAAACGCCTCCATCCAACCTCACTCAGCTCCAGCTGTTTACAAAGGAAGAATGGGCGAGAATTTCAGCTTCTCCATGTGCAAAACTGATAGACACATCCCCCAAGAGACTTGTGCTGTAATCGCAGCAAAAGGGGGTGCTACAAAGTATTCACTTACAGGGGATGAATAATATTGCACGCCACAATTTTCACTTAAAGTTTAAAATAAGCAATACATTTCGTTCAACTTCAAAATTGTGTCACTTGTTGTTGATTCTTCACCAGAACATTAACATTTTTTATCTTTATGTATGAAGCCTGAAATGTGGGAAAAGGATGAAAAATTCAACCTGTATACTGGGTGCAATCTTTGGTATCTTTATTATTCTGTATATATACACTGCACAGGACTGCTTCTCCTGTCCTGTATACTGGGTGTAATCCTCAGTATCTGCGTTATTATGTATATATACACTGCACAGGACTATATATATATATATATATATATACACTGTGTGCAAAATTATTAGGCAAATGAGTATTTTGATCACATGATACTTGTTATACACGTCGTCCTACTCCAAGCTGTATAGGCTGAGAGGCAACTACCAATGAAGTAAATCCGGTGATGTGCATCTCTGTAATGAGGAGGGGTGCGGTGTACTGACATCAACACCCTATATACGTTGTGCTTAATTATTAGGCAACTTCCTTTCCTTTGGCAAAATGGGTCAGAAGAGAGATTTGACGGGCTCTGAAAACTCCAAAATTGTGAGATGTCTTGCAGAGGGATGCAGCAGTCTTGAAATTGCCCAACGTTTGAAGCGTGATCACCGAACAATCAATTGTTTCATGGCAAATAGCCAACAGGGTCGCAAGAAGCGTGTTGGGTAAAAAAGGCGCAAAATAACTGTCCATGAATTGAGGATAATCAAGCGTGAAGCTGCCAAGATGCCATTTGCCACCAGTTTTGCCATATTTCAGAGCTGCAACGTTACTGGCGTATCAAAAAGCACAAGGTGTGCCATACTCAGGGACATGGCCAAGGTAAGGAAGGCTGAAAAACGACCACTGCTGAACAAGAAACAGAAGATAAAACCTCAAGACTGGGCCAAGAAATATCTTAAGACTGATTTTTCAAAAGTTTTATGGACTGATGAAATGAAAGTGACTCTTTATGGGGCAGATGGATGTGCCAAAGGCTGGATCAGTAAAGGGCAGAGAGCTCCACTCCGACTCATACGCCAGCAAGGTGGAGGTGGGGACTGGTATGGGCTGGGATCATCAAAGATCAACTTGTGGGACCTTTTTGGGTTGAGGATGGAGTGAAGCGCAACTCCCAGACCTACTGCCAGTTTCTGGAAGACAATTTCTTCAAGCAGTGGTACAGGAAGAAGTCGCTATCGTTCAATAAAAACATGATTTTCATGCAGGACAATGCTCCATCACATGCATCCTACTACTCCACAGCATGGCTGGCCAGTAAAGGTCTAAAAGATGAAAAAATAATGCATGGCCCCCTTGTTCACCTGATCTGAACCCCATAGAGAACCTGCCGTCCCTCATAAAATGTGAGATCTACAGGGAGGGGAAACAGTGCACCTCTGGGAGCAGTGTCTGGAGGCTGTGGTGACTGCTGCACGCAATGTGGACCATAACCAGTGGTCGGAGGGGGCGATATTGGGCACTCATTTTTTTAGGTTTTGTTTTTGCATGACAGAAATGTTTATTTCTAAATTTTGTGCAGTTCTATTGGTTTACCTGGGGAAAATAAACAAGTGAGATGGGAATATATTTGGTTTTTATTAAGTTGCCTAATAATTCTGCAAAGTAATAGTTACCTGCACAAACAGATCCTCCTAAGATAGCCAAATCTAAAAAAAAAACCACTCCAACTGCCAAAAATATTAAGCTTTGATATTGAGTCTTTTAGGTTGGTTGAGAACATAATTGTTGATAAATAATAAAAACAATCCTCTAAAATACAACTTGCCTAATAATTCTGCACATGGTGTACATATATATATATATATATATATATAAATATATATATATATATATTCCTTTGGCAGCAGTGCATCCATGCCGGAATGGCCTAGAAATTTCTGTACAACCAGGTTGAGCACATGACACATACAAGGCATATGTGTGCTGTCGCCCGGATGTAGTTCCTCCACCAGGTTTGCACCATTGTCAGACAAGATCTTCAGGCTGAGTGGAGACAGCCATTAATAAATCTCAGCCTGGATAGTGGTCCACAACTCTGCAGCTGTGTGACTGCGCTCTCCAATGCATATTAATTTCTGCACTCCCTGATTGCTTTGACTTACAGACACGATGTGGCTTGGCATTTCAATTTTAAAAATAAAAAGGGGATGAGTGACAGGGTTATGACTTTTGCCCCCATATCCCTGCCAGTAAAGACAACACACAATTTTGAGACCCCATTTGAATTCTCCACATTTCCAAATTTTAAGGCCAGACAACAGGAAATGTGGCAACAATTGGCACAGACTACAAATAGTCCACCGGTGCAACATGGATGCTTGGGACTGGCCCTGTAACAAGCCCTGAACCAGCATGCATTTTTACCACCACCAAAGACAGCAAGATAACAGACAGGCATAGGCCTCTACCTCCCAGGAGCCTGGCACTACAAACCAGACACAACTTGCAGGACAGGAGGACAGTGGCATCAATTCCCCCCCCATTTCCTCATAGTGTATTTGCATTGTAGAGAGGTATGGTCCATGGAACACACAAGATGTAGCTCAGCATTTCAATTTTAAAAATCAAGAGGTGCATAACTGAAAGAATAAGGCCTCTTGCTTCTACACATCTGCCAGTACAGACAAGACACAACTTGGAGACCTATATTGGAGTCTTGAGATTTAAAAACCTTTCAGGTAGACAGCAGGACAGTGGCATCAATTCCCCCTCCATTTATCCATAGTGTCTTTGCACAGCAGTGAGGTATGGTTCATGCAAAACACAGGATATGGCCTGGCATTTTAATTGAAAAAATCAAAAGGTACATGAGTAACTGGATTAGGCCTCTTCCTCCCTCATTTCTGCCAGTGCAGGCAAGACACAGCTTGGATACCAACCTTGGAGTCTTGAGATTTTAAAACCTTTCAAGCAGTCATCAGTACAGTTGTGTCAATTGCCCCCCTTTCCATTTCTGCAGAGTGTCTTTGATCATCAGAGAGGCTTGATCCATGCAACGCACAGGATGTGGCCTGGCATTTCATTTTTAAAAATAACAAGTGGGATGAGTGACAATATTAGGCCCCTTGCTCTCACATCTCTGCCAGGACAGACAAGACACAACATGGAGACCCATCTTGGAGTCTTGATATTTAAAAACATTGCAGACAGACAGCAGAATAGTGGCATCAATTCCCCCTCCCATTTCCTCTATGTGTCTTCTTTGCACAGCAGGGAAGTATGGTCCATGAAAAACACAGGATGTGGCATCAGTGTCTCACATGGGTCAAAAATAACCGGCATGGTCACTTTTGTAACAGCTGATCACTCACACTCTCACCACGACTGTGGTGGGTAAACAAGTGGAGGTTCTGTAGTCAGAGACCTGTGTGAGAATAGTTTCCACGCTGATACAGAAGGAGGAAGAAGTAGCAGATGTGGTTAATTTGGTTACTGGCGGTGGGGTAGTCTTGATTGTCCACATTTTAGCGCAGTAAAATTCCCACAATAATGCATGTTGGTGTCGCAGTTCATGCATGTAATAGTCACATTATTTGAAATTTTGTCTTTGCTTACAATTTTGATGGATAACAAAAGTTGTGACATCCTTTTTAATCTCAAAAAAGGCCCAGGCTAGGCAACCCTTACAGCAAACTGTAGACCCGTGACCGCTGCTTGCCACAGCCAGAGTTGTGGCTGAAGATGCAGAGCTTCTCATGGTTGCATCACTATGTGTTTGGGTGGGAATCGCCAATGTAGCATCCTCGTCTTCCTTCTCCTCATGCCTCTGGGCCCACACCAAGTGGGATCTACTACTTCATTGTCATACTCTATGTATTACCACTCCTCCTCTTCCTGACCTGACATCACAGAACAGTACATGTGCACCTCAGTTATCTGAGTCTCATCTGCATAACGCCCACCCCTAGGGGTTAACGTCAGTTGACGAGGGTTGTGATCCAGCTTGGACCCTACTTCGTCCAGGCCAGAATCCAACTCACAAAGATTTGGGGCATCAGTTTAGATACTTTCTTCCCCAAGAGTCTGGGAATTTTTGGAGCACACCCCTGATGCCCATGTGAAAGAATAAGTGAGCAGCTCTGCAGACTCTTCCATGTGTGGTTCCTCAGTCAGTTTGTCGGTTGGAGAGTTTTGATGCAAGGGGAAACAAGTGTAATTGAGGTGGCACCTCTGAGGAAGGAACTGTGTGTGATATTTACAGTGCCTACAAGTAGTATTCAACCCCCTGCAGATTTAGCAGGTTTGATAAGATGCAAATAAGTTAGAGCCTGCAAACTTCAAACAAGAGCAGGATTTATTAACAGATGCATAAATCTTACAAACCAACAAGTTTTGTTGCTCAGTTAAATTTTAATAAATTTTCAACATAAAAGTGTGGGTCAATTATTATTCAACCCCTAGGTTTAATATTTTGTGTAATAACCCTTGTTTGCAATTACAGCTAATAATTGTCTTTTATAAGACCTGATCAGGCCGGCATAGGTCTCTGGAGTTATCTTGGCCCACTCCTCCATGCAGATCTTCTCCAAGTTATCTAGGTTCTTTGGGTGTCTCATGTGGACTTTAATCTTGAGCTCCTTCCACAAGTTTTCAATTGGGTTAAGGTCAGGAGACTGACTAGGCCACTGCAACACCTTGATTTTTTCCCTCTTGAACCAGGCCTTGGTTTTCTTGGCTGTGTGCTTTGGGTCGTTGTCTTGTTGGAAGATGAAATGACGACCCATCTTAAGATCCTTGATGGAGGAGCGGAGGTTCCTTGCCAAAATCTCCAGGTAGGCCGTGCTATCCATCTTCCCATGGATGCGGACCAGATGGCCAGGCCCCTTGGCTGAGAAACAGCCCCACAGCATGATGCTGCCACCACCATGCTTGACTGTAGGGATGGTATTCTTGGGGTCGTATGCAGTGCCATCCAGTCTCCAAACGTCACGTGTGTGGTTGGCACCAAAGATCTCGATCTTGGTCTCATCAGACCAGAGAACCTTGAACCAGTCTGTCTCAGAGTCCTCCAAGTGATCATGAGCAAACTGTAGACGAGCCTTGACATGACGCTTTGAAAGTAAAGGTGCCTTACGGGCTCGTCTGGAACGGAGACCATTGCGGTGGAGTACGTTACTTATGGTGTTGACTTAAACCAATGTCCCCACTGCCTGGCCTCGGCACGGGAGGAAACTTTCAAAGGCTGTCCAGGCCGTGGAAGGCTAACAGTAGTTCCATAAGCCTTCCACTTCCGGATGATGCTCCCAACAATGGAGACAGGTAGGCCCAACTCCTTGGAAAGGGTTTTGTACCACTTGCCAGCCTTGTGACCCTCCACGATCTTGTCTCTGATGGCCTTGGAATGCTCCTTTGTCTTTCCCATGTTGACCATGTCTGAGTGCTGTTCACAAGTTTGGGGAGGGTCTTAATTAGTCAGAAAAGGCTTGAAAAAGAGATAATTAATCCAAACATGTGAAGCTCATTGTTCTTTGTGCCTGAAATACTTCTTAATACTTTAGGGGAACCAAACAGAATTCTGGTGGTTTGAGGGGTTGAATAATAAATGACCCTCTGAATAAACTTTTCACAATTTAAAAAAAAAAAAAAAGAAATAACATTCTTTTTTGCTGCATTTCACACTTCCAGGCTGATCTACAGTCCAAATGTCACAATGCCAAGTTATTCCGAATGTGTAAACCTGCTAAATCTGCAGGGGGTTGAATACTACTTGTAGGCACTGTAGGTGCAGGAAGAAGAGAAGAGATCACTTGATGCAGCGCTTGCCATCCACTCTAGAACATGCTGTTTATCAGCCTCATTTTGCAGTGATGTGCAGCTGCTAAAGAAATCTAGTGGAGTGGGCTATTCAGTAGCAGAAGTTGTTCTCATTTCTCTTGGGATAGGATGAGCCAGTGTTTGTGTCGCGGGCGGAGGAGGGGATGCCGCGCTCTCCCACTGCTCGGCTCCGGCTGCTGCTTCTCGGTGGTGGCTCGAGCGGTGGGCCGGATCCCGGGGACTCGAGCGGCGCTCCTCGCCCGTGAGTGAAAGGGGGGATGGTTTTGGGAGTTTATTGTCCGTGATGCCCCCCACGGTTGTGGTGAGATTGGTGACACCACAGCTGCTCTGGACGGGGATCCCGGGAGCGATGACAGGGAGCAGCTAGAATGTTATGCTCTCCCCTCCGTGTGTAGGGGGGTTGGTTGTCCCGGGGCCCGGTGATGGGGTAGGGATGGATGGCAGGCGGGTTACGGGGCCTGGCGAGGTGCAGGGTCGCGGGGGCAGTGCTGTGCCGCACAGCACGGTGGTACTCACTCAGCCCAATGATGTACATAGAGTCTTTGTTGAAACAAACGGCTGCATGGACGGGTCCCACAGACGGCTGCAGTGTTGTTTCTCCCGGCAGGTTGGTGGTGACTGCCTTTCCCTGCACCTGTGTAGTGTAACGGTTCCAATGGGTTCCCACCGGTAACCCGCTCCCCAGCTTGGATGGGTGCTGAAGGAGCCCCTTTTGCCCGCAGGCTCTGGCCCTGGGAACTGTAGCCTTGGCGGTGACTGTGTTTCCCTCTCTCGGTTGGACTGTTGCCTTCTGTCGGGACTTGGCTGTTGGGAAACCCAGGAGGTTCCCTTCGCTAACGGATTTGGCAAATTGCACGGCGACTCCTAGCCTTGCCGGGGTCCGTAAGCCCCTGCCGATGGTGCTGGCTTCTCTTTGCCTACCGGTCCGGTACCGCCGGGCCACCGCCCGTCCACGGTCCTTACGGTTAGCTCCAATAGGCCTCTCCTGCAGACGGTCACCACCGTCTGCCAACCTTGCTGTTCTGTCCGGGCCACACACCCGGACAAACTTCAGTCTGCTCTACTGCCACTTCCTCTCTCCACTCCTCTCCAAACTGAACTCCAAACTTCAACTGACTGTTTTTCTCGCCTCCAGGACTGTGAACTCCTCGGTGGGCGGGACCAACCGCCTGGCCCACCCCCTGGTGTGAACATCAGCCCCTGGAGGGAGGCAACAAGGGTTTTGTCTGACTTCGGTGTGCCTGACCGGGAGTGTGGGGTGTGTTGTGTAATGTTTGTGACGTCCTGGCTGGTCCAGGGCGCCACATTTGCCCAGCAGAGCTTTGACTAACATTAGAACATCCCACATGTACACCTCGAACACCCCGCTTATTCACCCTTCCATCACAACCTTGTTATGATTTACCACTCATGGTTGATGTACCCTTTAAAACCGATGTTTCACAATCCTACACCCACACCTGTCAGACACCTGACACAAAAGATAAATTCTTTATTTCTTGCCTGAGATGGCAATATTGTGAAGGCTCTAAAAAGTACCAAAAGCTAGAAATGTGGTTCACTGCGTAATTTGAAAATTGAAAAAGAAAATCCAGTAAGCGATCCTTTAAAAGACCAAAATCCTTATTGTCCAAAAACTAAAATGGAGATGTACAAAAAAAAACAGATAGCCACAAATATCAAAAAACAGACGCGTTTTGGAAGTTATTCCTTAGTCATTGTTTTTGACAAAAACCTTTGTTGTATGGCGTTTTACGTCATTGGGGTTGCAAAAAGCTTGTGACAGATTCAATTTAAGAGAATTGTGAAATGCAGCCAGCTACTACAACACCCATAGTCTTCAATAAAGAGATTTATATGTGCACCAGGTGCCCTCCTTTCTAGAGTACTGATTGGGTAGAAGACCCCCCATTCTCCAGATATGTGGGCGTCCTGGTAATTGAACCTGGATCATTTACACATTTATGGCATGCAATTCTGATATATCATAAATCTATTAAAAGGTAATAACTAGAGATGAGCGAACCGGTCGCGGTTCGGCTCGAGGTTGGTTCGCCGAACGGACCTCCCGTTCGAGTTCGGTTCGTCGAACGTTCGACGAACCGAACTCGAACTGCATAGGAAACAATGGCAGGCAATCACAAACACAGAAAAACACCTAGAAAACACCCTCAAAGGTGTCCTAAAGGTGACAAACAACTCAAACACATTGGAAAGTGACAAGGACATATACTCATGCGAAAACAAAACAGCTGGACAAGGAAAAAGAGGAGGACACACAGATATAGGCATGGCACGCCCTTCTAAAATCATGTAAAACACCGCAAGGTGACTCCAAGCGGAGTCTCCCTTTTTTCCAAAAATTGGGCCACACACACACCCACCCCTTCAGTGGCAGCACTTGTGCCCCAGTTGTACACTTCACAGCTACATTTGCATCAAGCACATTCAAAAATACACCATTCTTATCCGTCCCCAGGATGACACCGGGGTAGGTAGCAAAGTCTTTCCTGATCCCAGCTCTGTTCATCTTGGCTTCTTTTAAAAACACAGCAAGCAAGGGTTACTCCAAGCGGAGTCTCCCTTTTTTCCAAAAATTGGGCCACACAGACACCCACCCCATCAGTGGCAGCACTTGGGCCCTAGTTGCAAACAGGATGTTTTGATTTGCATCAAGCACATTCAAAAATACGCCATTCTTATCCGTCCCCAGGATGACACCGGGGTACGTAGATAAAGTCTTTGCTGATCCATGACTTGTTCATCTTGGCTTCTTTTAAAAACAATGTAAGCAAGGGTTACTCCAAGCGGAGTCTCCCTTTTTTTCCAAAAATTGGGCCACACAGACACCCACCCCATCAGTGGCAGCACTTGGGCCCTAGTTGCAAACAGGATGTTTTGATTTGCATCAAGCACATTCAAAAATACGCCATTCTTATCCGTCCCCAGGATGACACCGGGGTAGGTAGCAAAGTCTTTCCTGATCCCAGCTCTGTTCATCTTGGCTTCTTTTAAAAACACAGCAAGCAAGGGTTACTCCAAGCGGAGTCTCCCTTTTTTCCAAAAATTGGGCCCACACACACCCACCCCTTCAGTGGCAGCAGTTGTGCCCCAGTTGTACACTTCACAGCTAGATTTGCATCAAGCACATTCAAAAATACGCCATTCTTATCCGTCCCCAGGATGACACCGGGGTAGGTAGCAAAGTCTTTCCTGATCCCAGCTCTGTTCATCTTGGCTTCTTTTAAAAACACAGCAAGCAAGGGTTACTCCAAGCGGAGTCTCCCTTTTTTCCAAAAATTGGGCCACACAGACACCCACCCCATCAGTGGCAGCACTTGGGCCCTAGTTGCAAACAGGATGTTTTGATTTGCATCAAGCACATTCAAAAATACGCCATTCTTATCCGTCCCCAGGATGACACCGGGGTAGGTAGCAAAGTCTTTCCTGATCCCAGCTCTGTTCATCTTGGCTTCTTTTAAAAACACAGCAAGCAAGGGTTACTCCAAGCGGAGTCTCCCTTTTTTCCAAAAATTGGGCCACACAGACACCCACCCCATCAGTGGCAGCACTTGGGCCCTAGTTGCAAACAGGATGTTTTGATTTGCATCAAGCACATTCAAAAATACGCCATTCTTATCCGTCCCCAGGATGACACCGGGGTACGTAGATAAAGTCTTTGCTGATCCATGACTTGTTCATCTTGGCTTCTTTTAAAAACAATGTAAGCAAGGGTTACTCCAAGCGGAGTCTCCCTTTTTTTCCAAAAATTGGGCCACACAGACACCCACCCCATCAATTGGCAGCACTTGGGCCCTAGTTGCAAACAGGATGTTTTGATTTGCATCAAGCACATTCAAAAATACGCCATTCTTATCCGTCCCCAGGATGACACTGGGGTAGGTAGCAAAGTCTTTCCTGATCCCAGCTCTGTTCATCTTGGCTTCTTTTAAAAACACAGCAAGCAAGGGTTACTCCAAGCGGAGTCTCCCTTTTTTCCAAAAATTGGGCCACACAGACACCCACCCCATCAGTGGCAGCAGTTGTGCCCCAGTTGTACACTTCACAGCTAGATTTGCATCAAGCACATTCAAAAATACGCCATTCTTATCCGTCCCCAGGATGACACCGGGGTAGGTAGCAAAGTCTTTCCTGATCCCAGCTCTGTTCATCTTGGCTTCTTTTAAAAACACAGCAAGCAAGGGTTACTCCAAGCGGAGTCTCCCTTTTTTCCAAAAATTGGGCCACACAGACACCCACCCCATCAGTGGCAGCACTTGGGCCCTAGTTGCAAACAGGATGTTTTGATTTGCATCAAGCACATTCCAAATCCACAAGCATTTACTCTCCCCAGGATGACACAGGGGTAGTAAATTCCTTCTGGATCCATGACTTGTTCATTTTGATGAACGTCAGTCTGTCCACATTGTCACTGGACAGACGCGTGCGCTTATCTGTCAGCACACACCCAGCAGCACTGAATACACGTTCAGAGACAACGCTGGCAGCTGGACACGACAAAATCTCCAAGGCGTAACTGGAGAGCTCTGGCCATTTTTCTATGTTTGAAGCCCAAAAGGAGCAAGGCTCCAGTTGCACAGTCATGGCATCGATGTTCATTTGGAGATACTCCTGTATCATCCTCTCCAGCCGTTGAGTATGTGTCAGACTTGTTGTCTCTGGTGGCCTTGCAAAAGAGGGTCTAAAAAAATTATGAAAAGATTCCATAAAATTGCTGTTACCGGCACCAGATACGGTCCTACTGGTACGGGTAGACTGGTGAAGATGACGAGACCGTCCCATGTTTGTCAAGTTACAACTGGGAGATTCCCTCCCTGCACCTGCACGGTTGTTTAGTGGAAAAGCCGAGCTAAGATCGAGTAACAGCTTCTGCTGATACTCCTGCATACGTGCGTCCCTTTCTATGGCTGGAATTATGTCACAAAATTTGGACTTGTACCGGGGATCTAATAGTGTGGCAATCCAGTAGTCATCATCACTTCTAATTTTGACAATACGACTGTCATGTTGGAGGTAGTGCAACAAGAAGGCACTCATGTGTCTTGCGCAGCCATGCGGACCAAGTCCACGCTGTGTTTGTGGCATAGAGGTGCTAACCATTCTTTCTTCCTCTGACATCTCCCCCCAACCTCTTTCAACTGAAATTTGACCAAGGTCTCCCTCATCCGCTGAGTCTTCCATGTCCATGGACAGTTCGTCCTCCATTTCTTCATGTTCTCCTGCACCTTGCTCAACATTTCGCCTGCTACTATGCGCCCTTGTCGATCCCTGTTCCCCATGGTCCCATGCCTGCTGCGTTGGTGATGATGAACGTCTGGATCTTGGTGATGTTGTTGTCCCTTGCACATATGAATCCTCCTGTAGTTCCTCCCCTTCATGTTGTCCCACCCCCTGACTCCGAATAGTGTTTAGCGTGTGCTCCAGCATGTAAATGACTGGAATCGTCATGCTGATAATGGCATTGTCAGAGCTAAACATATTCGTCGCCATGTCGAAACTGTGCAGAAGGGTGCATAGGTCCTTGATCTGAGACCACTCCATCAGGTTGATCTGCCCCACCTCTGCATCTCGTTGGCCCAGGCTATACGTCATGACGTATTGCACCAGGGCTCTGCGGTGCTGCCACAGTCGCTGTAACATGTGTAGAGTTGAATTCCAGCGTGTCGCCACATCGCATTTCAGGCGATGAACCGGCAGGCCGAAAGACTTCTGGAGCGATGCAAGTCGCTCAGCTGCGGCGTTTGAACGCCGGAAGTGAGCAGACAGTTTTCGTGCCCTGTTCAGAAGGCCATCTAGGCCGGGATAGTGTGTTAAAAATTGCTGCACGACAAGGTTCAACACGTGAGCCATACAAGGTACGTGTGTCACCTTGCCCAGGCGAAGGGCCGCACCCAGGTTTGCAGCATTGTCGCACACGGCCTTACCAGGCTGCAGGTTAAGTGGAGACAACCATTTATTAAACTCGGACCGCAGAGCTGACCACAACTCCTCAGCTGTGTGACTCTTATTACCAAGACATGTCAAGCTAAAGACCGCCTGATGCCGTTGCGCTCGGCTGCCAGCATAGTAATGAGGCGTGCGTGATTCCTTCTGCGCAGTGAGAACGCTGGTGGCCTGACCAGGCAGGCTTGGGGCGGAGGTGGAGGACCCAGATGAGGTGGAGGATGCAGAAGCTGTGGCGGAACTTGGACAGACAGAGGATTGACACACAAGTCGTGGGGACGGCAAGACTTGTGCAGCAGACCCTTCACCATCTATCACCATAGTTACCCAGTGCCCAGTCAGCGACATGTAACGTCCCTGTCCATGCTTACTGGTCCAAGTATCGGTGGTGAAATGCACCCGTTCACACACAGAGTTTCTCAAGGAAGCGGTGATGTTGTGTGCGACATGCTGGTGTAGCGCGGGCACACCTTTCTTAGAGAAGTAGTGGCGACTAGGCATCTGGTACTGGGGCACAGCGACAGACATAAGGTCTCTAAAATCCTGTGTGTCCACTAGGCGGAAAGGCAGCATTTCGGTAGCCAACAGCTTACAGAGGGATAGAGTCAACCTCTTAGCTTTGTCATGGGTCGGAGGAAGTGGCCTTTTATTTGACCACATCTGAGGGACAGAGATCTGGCTGCTGTGTGTAGACGGTGTTGAGTAGGGTGTCCCTGGAAAAATGCAGGTTTGTGAGGAAAGTGCAGGCGGAGACATGATGTTGCCTTCATCCAACGTTGGTGCTATCGATGTCTGAGAGAGCTGTACACACTCACTTGTTTCCCCTTCCAAACCAACTGACGACCTTACAAGCAAACTGCCTGTTGCGGTTACAGTGGTGGAAGTTTTGCGTGGAAAAACAGGTGTGACAGCTGTCCCCACAGTCCTAGAAGATGAAGAGCGCGCGGATGCACTGGAAGGGGCGGGCGGTGGATGGTTCGCTCCGCTAGCCGGCATTGCAGCACGGTGAGCTTCCCACCGGGACTTATGATATTTATTCATGTGACGATTCATGGAAGAAGTTGTCAAACTGCTGAGGTTTTGACCTCTACTAACAGAATCATGACAAATGTTACATATCACATGAGTTGGGCGATCTTTTTCGATGTGAAAAAAGGCCCAGGCTAGGCAAGGCTTAGAGGCCATGCGACCTGTTGATCCACCCCGAATAATGCTCATAGGCAGAGTGGTGGCTGAGGATGCAGTTGTAGACGTGCTACCAGTGCTCCGACTCTGTCCAGGAAGGCGCAAGGTAACTTCGTCGTCGGTTGCATCCTCCTCCACCGCCTCTGTTGACCTCCTCGAGTGCCTGACTGGGGGTTGACAGTAGGTGGGATCTAGAACGTCATCATCAATTGTTGTGTTTGCACTCCCCTCCCCCTCAGACCGAGCCTCTTCTTGCCCTGACCGAATATTTAAGTTGTCATCCCAATCGGGTATCTGCGTCTCATCTTCATCAGTATGTTCCTCATTGTCTATAACCACAGGTGTTACAGTTTGTGACAAAGGGTCAACATTATGCTCAGAAACTTGGTCCTCACGGCCTGAATCTGAGTCACAAAGGTTCTGGGCATCACTGCAGACCATTTCCTGTTCTGTACTCACTGTAGCTTGGGAGCAGACCTCTGATTCCCAGGCTATAGTGTGACTGAACAGCTCTGCAGACTCAGCCATCTCAGTTCCACCATACTGTGCAGGGCTGATGGAGACTTCAGAGCTGGGAGAAATCAAGTGTGATTGGGATGACAACTCAGAGGAATGGTGTTTTTTGGATGCGGTACTTGAAGTGGCTGAGAGGGCACTTGTTGGACCACTTGAGATCCATTCAAGCATTTTCCTTTTTTGCCCATCATCTACCTTTGTTCCTCTTGTTCGTGTCCGTAAAAAAGGGAGCACATCGGATTGTCCACAATAAGTAGTAGACATCTTACTTTTGCTAGTAGATGGTCTATCTTCAGCAGATGATAATGGGGCTTTGCCACCTTCCCCACTGACAAAACATTTTTTGCCTTTTCCACCACGCCTCTTCCCCTTTCCACCAGCATCTGTCATTTTGCCACTCATGTTGATTGCGACAAGATTGTGGACTGAAAATGTGGTAGTAAAAATTGAGAGGTGGTGAAGATTGCAGTGGTGGTCTAGCTTTATTAACAGCAGAATAATAAAGAATAAATATCCCTGACAATGTAACTTAGTTATAATTCGTTGGAGTGTGCAACGCAGGCAGACGTGCTGCAAATGTCTTGGCACTAGTGGGACTATAGCAAAGTCCAATAGCCACGTATAGGATGCCACTAGGTACACTGAGTGTTTGCTAGTATAATGGCTTCGTTATAATTAGTTGGAGTGTGCAACGCAGGCAGATGCGCTCTGCAAATGTCTTGGCACTAGTGGGACTATAGCAAAGTCCAATAGCCACGTATAGGATGCCACTAGGTACACTGAGTGTTTGCTAGTATAATGGCTTCGTTATAATTAGTTGTAGTGTGCAATGCAGGCAGACGTGCTCTGCAAATGTCTTGGCACTAGTGGGACTATAGCAAAGTCCAATAGCCACGTATAGGATGCCACTAGGTACACTGTGTGTTTGCTAGTATAATGGCTGAGTTTAAAAAACTTGGAGTGTGCAATGCAGGCAGATGTGCTCTGCTAATGTCTTTGCACTAGTGGGACTATAGCAAAGTCCAATAGCCACGTATAGGATGCCACTAGGTACACTGAGTGTTTGCTAGTATAATGGCTTCGTTATAATTAGTTGGAGTGTGCAACGCAGGCAGATGCGCTCTGCAAATGTCTTGGCACTAGAGGGACTATAGCAAAGTCCAATAGCCACGTATAGGATGCCACTAGGTACACTGAGTGTGTGCTAGTATAATGGCTTCGTTATAATTAGTTGGAGTGTGCAACGCAGGCAGATGCGCTCTGCAAATGTCTTGGCACTAGTGGGACTATAGCAAAGTCCAATAGCCACGTATAGGATGCCACTAGGTACACTGAGTGTTTGCTAGTATAATGGCTTCGTTATAATTAGTTGGAGTGTGCAACGCAGGCAGATGCGTTCTGCAAATGTCTTGGCACTAGTGGGACTATAGCAAAGTCCAATAGCCACGTATAGGATGCCACTAGGTACACTGAGTGTTTGCTAGTATAATGGCTGAGTTTAAAAAACTTGGAGTGTGCAATGCAGGCAGATGTGCTCTGCTAATGTCTTTGCACTAGTGGGACTATAGCAAAGTCCAATAGCCACGTATAGGATGCCACTAGGTACACTGAGTGTTTGCTAGTATAATGGCTGAGTTTAAAAAACTTGGAGTGTGCAATGCAGGCAGATGTGCTCTGCTAATGTCTTTGCACTAGTGGGACTATAGCAAAGTCCAATAGCCACGTATAGGATGCCACTAGGTACACTGAGTGTGTGCTAGTATAATGGCTTAGTTATAATGAGTTGGAGTGTGCAACGCAGGCAGATGCGCTCTGCAAATGTCTTGGCCCTAGTGGGACTATAGCAAAGTCCAATAGCCACGTTTAGGATGCCACTAGGTACACTGAGTGTTTGCTAGTATAATGGCTTCGTTATAATTAGTTGGAGTGTGCAACGCAGGCAGATGCGCTCTGCAAATGTCTTGGCACTAGTGGGACTATAGCAAAGTCCAATAGCCACGTATAGGATGCCACTAGGTACACTGAGTGTTTGCTAGTATAATGGCTTCGTTATAATTTGTTGTAGTGTGCAACGCAGGCAGATGCGCTCTGCAAATGTCTTGGCACTAGTGGGACTATAGCAAAGTCCAATAGCCACGTATAGGATGCCACTAGGTACACTGAGTGTGTGCTAGTATAATGGCTTCGTTATAATTAGTTGGAGTGTGCAACGCAGGCAGATGCGCTCTGCAAATGTCTTGGCACTAGTGGGACTATAGCAAAGTCCAATAGCCACGTATAGGATGCCACTAGGTACACTGAGTGTTTGCTAGTATAATGGCTGAGTTTAAAAAACTTGGAGTGTGCAATGCAGGCAGATGTGCTCTGCTAATGTCTTTGCACTAGTGGGACTATAGCAAAGTCCAATAGCCACGTATAGGATGCCACTAGGTACACTGAGTGTTTGCTAGTATAATGGCTTAGTTATAATGAGTTGGAGTGTGCAACGCAGGCAGATGCGCTCTGCAAATGTCTTGGCACTAGTGGGACTATAGCAAAGTCCAATAGCCACGTATAGGATGCCACTAGGTACACTGAGTGTTTGCTAGTATAATGGCTTCGTTATAATTTGTTGGAGTGTGCAACGCAGGCAGATGCGCTCTGCAAATGTCTTGGCACTAGTGGGACTATAGCAAAGTCCAATAGCCACGTATAGGATGCCACTAGGTACACTGAGTGTTTGCTAGTATAATGGCTTCGTTATAATTAGTTGGAGTGTGCAACGCAGGCAGATGTGCTCTGCAAATGTCTTGGCACTAGTGGGACTATAGCAAAGTCCAATAGCCACGTATAGGATGCCACTAGGTACACTGAGTGTTTGCTAGTATAATGGCTTCGTTATAATTAGTTGGAGTGTGCAACGCAGGCAGATGCGCTCTGCAAATGTCTTGGCCCTAGTGGGACTATAGCAAAGTCCAATAGCCACGTATAGGATGCCACTAGGTACACTGAGTGTTTGCTAGTATAATGGCTTAGTTATAATGAGTTGGAGTGTGCAACGCAGGCAGACGTGCTGCAAATGTCTTTGCACTAGTGTGACTAGACAAATGTCCAATAGCCACGTATAGGATGCCACTAGGTACACTGAGTTTGTGCTAGTATAATGGCTTCGTTATAATTAGTTGGAGTGTGCAACGCAGGCAGATGCGCTCTGCAAAAGTCTTGGCACTAGTGGGACTATAGCAAAGTCCAATAGCCACGTATAGGATGCCACTAGGTACACTGAGTGTTTGCTAGTATAATGGCTTAGTTATAATGAGTTGGAGTGTGCAATGCAGGCAGAGGTGCTGCAAATGTCTTGGCACTAGTGGGACTATAGCAAAGTCCAATAGCCACGTATAGGATGCCACTAGGTACACTGAGTGTGTGCTAGTATAATGGCTTAGTTATAATTAGTTGGAGTGTGCAACGCAGGCAGATGCGCTCTGCAAATGTCTTGGCACTAGTGGGACTATAGCAAAGTCCAATAGCCACGTATAGGATGCCACTAGGTACACTGAGTGTGTGCTAGTATAATGGCTTCGTTATAATTAGTTGGAGTGTGCAACGCAGGCAGATGCGCTCTGCAAATGTCTTGGCACTAGTGGGACTATAGCAAAGTCCAATAGCCACGTATAGGATGCCACTAGGTACACTGAGTGTTTGCTAGTATAATGGCTTCGTTATAATTTGTTGGAGTGTGCAACGCAGGCAGATGCGCTCTGCAAATGTCTTGGCACTAGTGGGACTATAGCAAAGTCCAATAGCCACGTATAGGATGCCACTAGGTACACTGAGTGTTTGCTAGTATAATGGCTTCGTTATAATTAGTTGGAGTGTGCAACGCAGGCAGATGTGCTCTGCAAATGTCTTGGCACTAGTGGGACTATAGCAAAGTCCAATAGCCACGTATAGGATGCCACTAGGTACACTGAGTGTTTGCTAGTATAATGGCTTCGTTATAATTAGTTGGAGTGTGCAACGCAGGCAGATGCGTTCTGCAAATGTCTTTGCACTAGTGGGACTATAGCAAAGTCCAATAGCCACGTATAGGATGCCACTAGGTACACTGAGTGTTTGCTAGTATAATGGCTTGGTTAGAATGAGTTGTAGTGTGCAATGCAGGCAGATGCGCTCTGCAAATGTCTTTGCACTAGTGGGACTATAGCAAAGTCCAATAGCCACGTTTAGGATGCCACTAGGTACACTGAGTGTTTGCTAGTATAATGGCTTAGTTATAATGAGTTGGAGTGTGCAGAGGACAGGAGGGTACAGTGCCAGGATTGTGGGTCTCTGGGTAGAGGAATGGAAGCCTGCCTTTCTATTCCCTCCTAATGGTGAAATGCAGGGAGGAAATCCCTGACCTGGGCTGCACAGACGCTGTCGCTGTTTTCAGGACCTGTCACCTATGGCTCTGACCCTGCCGGTACGAGCCCTTAAAAGGACTGCTAGAATGTGCTCTCCCTAAGCTGTCTAACGCTGTGTATGCAGCGCATACAGCTGTATCGGCGATAGGACAAAGGACGGAGCTGCGACAGTGATGTCTGACACCAAAGACGCAGAAGGCAGATAATGGCGATCGTGAAGAAAATGTCCGGTTTTATAATGCAGGGACATGTGACATGCAGATCCTATCACACATGCCGTTGCTTCTCTGCCTCAAAGTCCACTTAGGTGTGTGTGTGTCTGTGATTGGCTGACATGCTGGCCCGCCCCACAAGACGCGCGCGCTTAGGGAAGGAAGACAAGAAAAAAAAAAAAAAAATGGCGATCGCCATTATAGAAACAGCAGTGATCTGAAGGCGCTGTTCACGCACACTATACACTGAAATGTGATAATAGTTTGATTCACAGAGTGACTTACACTATTACAGCAGAAACCAAGCTAGGATTTAGCTGTTTTTTGGCTGCTAGAACCGTTCTCGAACGTTTCTAGAACTATCGAGCTTTTGCAAAAAGCTCGAGTTCTAGTTCGATCTAGAACATGCCCCAAAATCACTCGAGCCGCGAACTGGAGAACCACGAACCACGAACCGCGCTCAACTCTAGTAATAACACTGCTTAAAGTTTTATTGCGGCTCTTGGAATTCATTCAATATGGCAACATGAAAAGTTTGTGCACCCCTGGTCTAGACAGTAGGTAAATACGCCAAATTTAGGCAAGTAGCTCAGCATGGATGGTGTATTTGGTGCACCTTTTGCCATTATTGGCTAACTTTACACCATCTAATTACTGGCTTGTTTTGTGCCAGTATTTTCTTGGAATTTTGGAACACAGTATCATACTTCCCATCTGAGCCCCTTACCCACTGAGCCACATCACATTATAGTAACAATGTTCCTTGTAAAGCGACATGTAAAAAAAAAGTCAAGTAATAAATGTAGTGCATGGCACGGGTAACATTTTAGTGACACAAGCTGAGCCTGATTTCTAGTGCCGTTTGCTTAGTAAATTGCTTTACTCTCTTGTACTGAATGTAGAAAGTAACCCACACCCGATCCTTCTAAGACCGGGGTCACAGTGGTGTATGGCATCTGGCTGAATATGCTAATGACTTTTGGCCGAATTTCTGTTACGAGTGTGAGCCGAGTGTCACCGTGATCTGGTCCTCTCACATGCGAGACTCAGATCACAGCTGAGAGAAGGAGAAATTAATTTCTCCTTCTTTTTCATTATCGTTCTCTGTGTATATTGGACTGATGACACCCGAGTCTAGTCCGATGTGTCTCTCGCACCCATAGACTTGTTTAGGTGCATGTGACTTATATACCAATACAAATTGCGTAAAGTAGATATATAGCCAAACCAGAGTCAAACTACTTTAAATCGATCACTGGACGCCACACTTGGTTTCTCCCATACGGACCTGTTTAAGATACTGGTTGCTGTGGTTCCCTACGGCTATTCCTTGCCCCACTGTGGGACAGCAACTAGGATTTATTTTGGGTACTTGTACTTCTCCTCTGATATCGGTGGCTGCATAAGCATTACATGGCCGTTGGTAAATAGGATACCAGTCGAAGATATTCACTTTGGCTGATATATATTAGTGCAATTGTTCCTACTATGGACTAGATGTATTTAGCCACATCTCACAGTCCTTATTCTGAGCAACGTAACGCATATTCCAGGGTGGATTAGGCACAAATATCCCAGGGTCCAGTTCTGATTGTGCATATTTTTAATCTATGAGTAAGACAGGAACCTCTACTTAGAAAGGTGAATAAGTCATCCTGACAAGCCCCATGATAGACCAGCTGAGTAGGCAGCTTATTATCTTCCTATACCCATCTGAAGGGAACAATATTTACCACTGCTGATTTGTTCAAAATTGGATACTTCTTTTCAAGAACATGTTGAAAAGCCCCTGATGAGCCCCTGAATATTGACAAGGGTGAAACGCGTCGGGCATTTCTTGAACTAGTTTATATATGGAATATGAACTATGGCTCTATTTGACAAATTGTATTGTAGTTATAATTAATGTGACTCTCACTTCTAACATTTATACTGAGCACATGGACTCATAAATATATGACGACTTCCCTAGGTCCCATACCCTCAATCACCCAAGTGGTGATACAGACAAATTAGCCACTGCGGACTGAGCACCTCTTCCTCACTGTGGTGTTACTACTTTAGGGGTTGATTCTATCTAATAGGGGTTACATCTTACCCGTTAGGGAGGGCCTTAATTAGGGTTAGCCGTCGTGGAACGGGGGCGTCTTCACATTAGGACGCCGACCCCCGTCGTTGAGTAAGGGCTAGGTCAGGGAAGTTTTTTCTTCCTCCCTTTCTCAAACCTCCAATTTTAAATACATGTTTGTACGTGATTTGATTAATAAAATTCTATATAATTTTTAAAGTAGTTTGACTCTGGTTTGGTTAGGTGCATGTGACCCAAGACTCATTGCAATTTTTTTTCCCTCAGTCTGATTACAGCTGAGGAGAAACTCGGAGAACTGACCTATATCATTGAATAACATTGGGCTGAGTGCCATGCTGTTTTTTATCAGATTGACTCCATCCTATTCATACGCTTGTGTCACTCCGCTCTAAAAGGAAAGGAAGACAGCATACAAAGCTGAATTTATGGATTATACTGGTCAGTTCCAAGAACAGTCACAGGAGCTCATCAAGTAAACAGTTAGCCTAAATGTCAACTGTGAGACACGGGGCTCTGTGGGTGCTCTCGTCCACTGGCCCGGCCGCCTTTAGAAAGATTGCATGGATCAGAGCTCATCCTAAACTCCTTACCCGTGGGCAGAACACTACTCAGACAACACAGGGTGTAGGAACCACAATAATTAGACTTTATTGGATCCCCAACAGTAAAAGGCATATAACACAGAATCATGCAAACCACACGATGTAACAGACAACAGAGTCTCACCTTCCACTGGCTCACCAGGGAGTAGACTATTTGTGCCTTCAGAGCTTCCAGGGCCACATACCCCAAACCAGCATCACCCTGCTTTTGGCAGGCACCCACCGAAAACAGGATAGTGACAAGCATAGCGACTTCACGAGCACAGCAAAGTCTGTAGCCAGGTAACCAAATCGTCCCCAACCTGGGTTTCTTTCAGTTGAACCCTAGAATTGTTGGCGGTGCTCCTGCACAATACAATCCAGTTTCTGATTCCTTAACCAGTGCTAAAGTGCCTAGACCTACACAGGGTAAAGGACTTCCAATCGGGACCAAAACCCCTAGATTGAAGCCATGTAGCAAAAAGAATATGCTGGGGACTCAAGCAGTCCCTTTTTATATCTCTCAGGCACTCATCCCAGGGAATGTGGTCTTACCGGATTGATGGAATAAGGCTGTGCTCTAATTTGGTGGCATTCCAATCCACATAGGTGGTTCTCCTGTATAATTCTCCTCTGAGTGAGGTAGACAGAGAGGCTGAGGGAATTACATTAAATTAGCAATACACAACGTCAGACAATGGATGGCTCCGATGAGTCCAATGGAAAACAATGATTTAACAAACAAAAGGGACCCATGTCTGGCCAAATTAACAACATTAACCCCTGATGGACATTGAACACGGCTGTGTCTTCACATCAACCATCTCCAAAGAAACCTATAAACAAAGTATTTCCTGTGTGCATGACTTTTCCATTTTTGTACATCTCACATATGTGTATCTATCTCTCAATAGGCTGATCTGCAGGAAACAATGGTCTCATACCTGAAACCTTTATTACTATTATCCATGTTACCAAACACAACAGACAAAGCTGAACGTCCATGTTTCTTAGAGGAGTCCATCATGCCGCAGGAGTTCTCCCGGGAAGGCGACATCATGATCGGTGGAGTGCTGCAGGTCTACAGGAGCGAAACAGGGATTTTTCTCCCTCAGGATATGTATGTACCAACAGAGCATTGTTGCTTCTTGTAAGTATAATTCAAGCTGGAAGATAAAGTCAACACTTAGTCACCAGTGAATACACAACAAAACGGTATTTTTAAGGTGAAGGAAGGATTGTATAAGCTACGTAAACCTTTGCGCAGGTTTTGATTTCATTGTTAAATTGCTAACTAAATGCAGAGTGTTAACATTACAAAAAAACAAATAAAATAATGCTTTTTGATCATACTGACACACTAAAAATTGAATCAGATGAAATTAAAAAGTCTTCTGTAAAAAAAAACGGTATGACACGAACCCACGAAAAACCCATGCTCTAATACGGCTCATCCATAGTGACGGGCAAGCGTGCTCGGCACTGCACAGTAATCAATCAAGCATCAGGGTGCTCGAAATGCTCGGTACTCAATCAAGTATCCCGGTACTCAAGTCCACGCCCTGAGGTTTCAGCCACTAAACATGCTATGATTGCCTTCCAATCACGGTTATGCTGTAGCCATGATGGCCATGTTGGCTACTGACATTACTGTGATTGGCTGCCGAATCATGTTATTAGGTCTATATAAGACCCAGAGATGCCGTTCTTGCTGCGCTGTACCCAGAAATAGTGTAGGGAGAGTTTTATACTGTACAAGGGAACGTATGTTACAGCATCGCAGTACCTGCTGGTGCCACATTAAAGCAATAGTCCATTTCAGGACTAATTAAAATAGATTCTATTATATATGAATACCGCTCTTATTCTGCAATAATTGTAGGGCTAGATTTTTGAGTAACGATAGTATATTCCAGGTATTACAGTATAGCCAGGGTTCATTGCATTACAGTCAGGGATGGGCGAGTGTGCTCGGCTCTGATCAGTACTCTATTGAACAGCGGAGTGCTCAAGACTCAATTTCGTATCCTGGTGCTCGGGCGACATGCTTGAGTCTGCGCCCCCCATGCCTCCTGGCTGATTTTCAACCACTAAATATATGGGGATTGTGTCACAATGACTATGGGATAGTGTGGAACTGGAGCTCCTAAACTGTCCTTTAAGCTGGGGGACCATTATTATCCATAATCTCAGGGATGCTCCAGATGGTGAAGATGCCTGAGTCTCCTCCCTGGCTCTGTTCCTGACCAGTCCTGATCTGATTACCCCTCCCCCAATGAGGTAACAGGAGAGGAGTGTGATGAAACCCACAGATAAAGTCAGACAAGGGAAAATCAAAACACTGTCAAATAGCAGGCAGACACACAGGATAAGAAAATAAGAGATTCAGGAGGAAAACAAGAGCAGGAAGGAAGCTACAAAACAACAGGGGTAAACTCCACAACTGCACCAAGCAAATAAGCACAACTTTAACAAGACAGTCTGGGACATCACACCTCACAGACCAACATAGAAAATACTGTTGTGACTATTATCAGAGATGGTTCTTTTCCCGAGAATGTTTCTGGGCTCCCTTTGGTGGCCAGTGCTAGTAGTGAGTCTGATTCTGCATCTGTCGCTCAGACAGATGCAGGAGATGATTGCTGTTCCAGGAAGCCTACGGAGCTCAGCCTGGGGGAATAAAGGAAGGCAGTTTCTGTCTAGCCTTTGCCGGTGATCATTGTTTCTGCTCCATGAGAAATTGTCCTGAATGCTGACCTCCAGCTTTAAGGCTTTTGTCTTTCCCTGTAGGTTCTGTTTTTGCATTTTTTTCTGCTCCTTTTTGGATTCTTCAGGAATGATTTTTGCAGCATTTTTTTCTGCTCCTTTGCATCGGTTTTGTTTCCATGCCATTCTGGTCAGCAGCTATGCCTGATAAGTATTTTTGTTTTTCCCTTTTTTTGTTATTTCCTTCTGAGATTTAATTAGTTCTCATACACCTATTTGTTTCTTGCATGTGAATAAGAGCTCTCCCTGCACTTTGTTTGGAGGACAAATTATTCCCAGCATGAAAGGAAGTTTCGCTCCCAGTCTGATCTAGAGTTTGTATTTTTGTATCTCATCTATTTGCACAAGAGTTCCTGATATAGTGGGAGGAAAGATCTTGTGATCTTTTAAAGGAATTTTTGATTATCAGATGTTGGTATTTTTTTAGAGTTTTTGCTGGCTGCAATCAGCAAATCTATCATATCCTTTTGTATCTAGCTAGCAGGGCCTCACTGTGCTTAACCTTATACTTTACATCTGTGTGTTGTTTTCTTCTTATATCACCATCATTATATGTTGGGGGTTTGTCTCTTTCCTTTGGGGCTATTCTGAGGCAAGTTAGGATTCCTCATTTTATCTTTGAGGTTAGTTAGTTCTCCGGCGGTGACGAGGCATCCAGGTTGGTTAGGAACGCTCCACGGCTAATTCTAGTTTTGTTGTGCAGTTAGTGGATTGCAGCCAGCTAAGTTTCCAACTACTCTTATGCATTATCTTCCGTCATTTTTATGGGTTTTTTGCAAGATCTTTTCTGGTCTCCTGACCATAACAATATACTATAGCTAACGTGGGTGGAATGACTCAACCAGCATAAAAGGTAGAGGAGCAGATTTGATAGGTCTCCTCACAACAAGTAATCAAAAGAGTAATTAGACCAGCACAGATTAACTCTTGCTAGCCTGCCTATGAATCAGCACACAATAGGTCGACGCCCTAGTCTGCCGGTGTTGATTCCAGACAGAAGAGAAACTATTGGGCGGAGTGTCATCTGCACTCTCAACAGAGGAAAATGCCACCATGACAGTCAGTGAAGTTTGAACAAAACTGTGTGTGATACATGGCCTGACAATCACAGTAATGCTGCAGCCATGCTGCCAACTGACATTACTGTGATTGGCCAGCTGCATAGCGCATTCGGGTCTCTATAAGACTTGGTGATGCCATGCTGGGCACACTGTACCCAAATATAGTATAGGGAGAATATATGCAGAAGAAGGGACAGTGTGTTATAGAAGTACAACAGTTACCATCAGTTGTTTTCAGGACTATTTCCAATAGTCTAGTCTTTAATAATAATGCTCTTAGTCTGCAATTAGTGTAGGGTTAGTTTCTGGAGTAGGGATATTGTATTAGCGGCACTTAGGCAGGGTTCATTGTCTTACATACCATGTTGCTACTTACACCAAGAGTCCTTTTTAGGGTTAATTTAAATACATTCTATACTCTAAAATTACCACTCTTAGCTGTAACTAAGATATTCACAGAAAAAAAACTGCAAAAGGTCATGAATATAATAGATTTTATTAATGTATTGAATAAAACAAAGAATTAAGGAAAAATAGTCGCACAAAAAGATATAATAAAAACGAGGGGCGATGTGCTAGGTACAGTTTATATTTCATAACAACAGCTATATATATATATATATACACAGAAATCCGAATAAATTATTTATAAAAAATTTCCTCATGAAGACAGAAGCTATGAAAATATAATCTCATAAATACAACAGTCAAAAATATCCAGATAATAAAAATATATAAGAAATATATAAAAAAAAAGTGCAGGAGTGCAAGAAAAATTCAAAAAGTCAACAATGACCCAAATATTTAAACCTGATAATTTAGTAATTCATAAATAGCACAAATAGATAATAGATGTTCAAACAAGCTATTATATAAAGCTGAGTGTGTGTATGTATGTATGTATGTATTGTGAGACTGTGACCGGGGTTATCTATGACGGCCGGTATGTCTCGCCCCGGTTGTGCTCACTCCATGATAGAAAGTAAATCCACTATAGGGTTAATGCTGTTTCCCTACAGGCTGAAGGAAGGGTTAAATAGAATCAGGAACAAGGGCAGGTGTGCCGGGTGTGAGGGAGTGAACAGAACTCCCTGAGTTTTCTGCTGGAGAGGCACATGTATTGTGTTATGGACTTTTGTTTGGACATTAAAACCGTGTGCTGTGAACCTTAATGCCTGGATCCCGTGTCTTCTGCTGCGCAGCCGACCGTGCTACCTCACATATGGTGGAGAATGCGGGCATGACAGCCGGTGAGGTGTAGCATCCATCCCTGGTGACCCAGCTGCGCATGTCCTGGATTCGAGCGGCTATACTACAGCCCAAACCCGGCGACGCCATGGAGGACATACTAAAGCATTTGGCTCAGGCTAATGCACAGCAGCAACAGGCTAATGCACAGCAGCAACAGGCTAATGCACAGCAGCAACAGACCAATGCACACCTGCTCCAATCCTTGCAAGTGCAGGAAAAAAAATTCCAAGAACAGATGGATCAGGCCAATGCACGTCAGCAGCAAGCCTTGCAATTGCAGGAAAAAAGGCACCAAGAACAGATGGTTCTCCTGGCCAAGTCGATCCGTGCCGGACCGGCAGCAACAACCCCGGGACCGGGTGACGACGGCAGCGTCCGGAAAGCGGTGAGACAAGCGTTGCAAAAGATGACCCCGGGTGATGATGTGGAAGCGTTCCTGGCGGTGTTTGAGCGGGTGGCCGAGCGGGAAAAGCTGCCGACCCCGCAGTGGGCTGAGGTATTGTCACCCTATCTGACGGGGGAACCCCAAAAAGCGTACCTGGACCTCTGTACCGAGGACGCCATTGACTATGTGACCCTGAAAGCCGAAATACTGGCTCGGTTGGGGGTGAATACCTATGTACGGGCTCAGCGGGTAAATCAGTGGTTCTTTGAGGAAGCCAAACCCGTACGCTCCCAGGCCTATGACTTGTTGCATCTTGTAAAAAAGTGGTTGCAGCCTGACACTCTGAGCCCGGCGCAAATGGTGGAAAGGGTAGTAGTGGATCGTTTTGTGCGCACTTTACCCGTCACCGTTCAACGGTGGGTTGGACAGGGTGACCCGAGTACCCTGGACCAATTAGTGTCCCTGGTAGAGCGGCATGTGGCTACGCAGGACTTGATACGGGACACTGAGACTTTGCGTACCACCCGTCGGTCCGGCCCCTCCAAGCCTAGGGCCAAGGACCCACCGCTGACAACGGTGCAGGAGTCCCCTACCGTCCCGTCTGAGACCGCGGCCGCCATTCCTGAGGTCCGGAAGGTTCTGTACCCTAAACGACAACCCGTCAAGGGGGTTTCCGTCCCCATTAGATGTTGGCGGTGCCAGCGGGTGGGACATATGGAAGCCCAGTGTCCACTCACCACGGAGCCCATGGATTGTGGGGTTACCCGGCGGGGTTCAATGTATGCTCAGGTGGTGTGTACCGCTGACCTGGTCTCCCCAGAGACGGAGCCCCACTTTTGCCAATACAGGTGAATGGATGTCCGGTTACAGGATTGTTGGATTCCGGAAGCTTAGTGACCCTTGTGCGATCCACCTTGAGGGCTAAAGTAAAGGCCACAGGACGCACCGTGGGGGTGGTTTGCATACATGGGGACCGCCGCGACTATCCCACGGGGATTGTCACCATCACAGCACCTTGCGGTCAGGTGCAACATGAAGTGGGACTTCTTAACACTCTTCCTTATGACGTGATCCTAGGAAGGGATCTGCCCTATTTTTGGACTTTATGGAGGGGACCCCCTAAGTCCCCTCAGATATTGGTTGGTCCGGGACCTGAGCCCTACAATCCTGAATCCGGGACACCTGCCGTAGGGGTCACCATGATAGGGACAGAGTGTGAACCCGGTAGGTCGCCCCTAGAGGTATTGGCAGGAGAGGCTGAGACGGTCGAGCCCATCCCGGAGTTGGAGGCGTCCCCGGATACGTTTGGGACAGCCCAACTCCAGGACCCTACGTTGATACATGCCCGGAGTCGGGTGACAGTAGTTGACGGGGTGGCACAGCTGCCCGGTGCCCAGGTAAGGTACCCCCATTTCGCTCTTAAGCAGGATTTACTCTACCGGGTAGATGAAATACGGGGCGTGGGGGTAGAACAGTTGGTGGTGCCCCAGCCGCATCGCCGGCGGGTCCTCGACTTGGCTCATAAACACCTGATGAGTGGCCACCTAGGGGTCAAGAAAACGCAGGAGCGAATATTGCAAAGGTTCTATTGGCCCGGGGTCTTTGGGGAGGTAAAACGGTTCTGCGAAACCTGCCCGGAGTGTCAGCTTACCGCACCCCTGACCCATTTTCGCAGTCCGTTGGTACCGTTACCCATTATAGAAGTCCCTTTTGAACGGATAGGGATGGATCTGGTGGGGCCCCTCGTAAAGTCCGCTCGAGGGCACCAACACATCCTAGTGATCGTTGACTATGCCACCCGGTATCCCGAGGCAATACCTCTCAGACATACTGCAGCAAAGCTTATAGCTCGGGAGTTGTTTGCTGTGTTCTGCCGGGTGGGGTTGCCCAAGGAGATCCTTACGGATCAGGGGACCCCATTCATGTCTAAAGTGACCAAAGAGCTATGCCGGCTACTCCAGATCAAGCAGTTGCGTACGTCTGTGTATCATCCTCAGACGGATGAGTTAGTAGAACGATTCAATAAAACCCTGAAAACCATGCTCAAAAGGGTGATCTCCAAAGACGGGAAGGACTGGGATATGATGCTTCCCTATTTGATGTTTGCCATACGAGAGGTGCCACAGGCATCCACGGGGTTTTCGCCTTTTGAATTGTTATACGGGCGACATCCCCGTGGATTGTTGGACCTGGCAAAAGAAACATGGGAACAAGAGCCCACCCCCCATAAAAGTGTGATCGAACACATTTTAGGTATGCAGAACCGCATAAGCGCGGTCATGCCAATTGTGAAGGAGCATTTACAGGAGGCTCAGGCCGCGCAAAGCGGCCGCTACAATAGACAAGCCACCGTGCGGACCTTTAAACCCGGGGATCGGGTGTTGGTATTAATCCCCACGGCGGAGAGTAAATTCCTGGCTCAGTGGCAAGGCCCCTACGAGATAAAGGAATGAGTCGGGGTGGTTAACTATAAAGTATTGCAGCCCGGTAGGCGGAAACCTGAACAAATATACCATGTCAACCTATTAAAACCTTGGCAGGAACGGGAAAGCCTGATGGCTGTTTTTTCCCCACCTCCCTCCTCTTCGGGTCGTTCACATCCGGCTCCAGCGACCTCCGGAGAGGACGAACCGGAAGTAAGGATTGGAGAAGCCCTCACCAAGCAGCAGAGGCGAGAGGCCAGACGGTTGGTTCAGCAGAACCCCGATGTCTTCTCCGAGCTGCCCGGTAGGACCAGTCTGATACGAAACGATATTGTCACCGAGCCCCACCTGAAGGTACGCCTGAAGTCATACCGGGTACCGGAGGCTCGACGACAAGCCATATCGGAGGAAGTAAAGACAATGTTACGCCTGGGGGTCATCGAAAAATCCCGGAGTGAATGGGCTAGTCCGATTGTCCTAATACCAAAACCCGATGGCTCCTTAAGGTTCTGCAATGACTTTAGGAGATTGAACGAAATATCCAAGTTCGATCTCTACCCCATGCCCCGGGTGGATGAGCTGATTGATAGGCTGGGACAGGCGCGATATTTTACCACGCTCGACCTGACCAAGGGGTACTGGCAGGTGCCACTAACGGAGTCCGCCAAGGAGAAAACCGCTTTTGTTACGCCGGAGGGTCTCTTCCACTATGTTGTCTTGCCTTTTGGGTTACATGGCACTCCGGCCACGTTCCAGAGGTTGATGGACTTAGTGCTGGAACCCCACCAGGCGTATGCATCAGCGTACCTGGATGACATCATTATTTACAGCTCCGATTGGCAGACCCACTTGGAACAGGTACAAGCGGTGGTGGACGCGCTTCGAACAGCCGGATTGACAGCCAATCCCAAGAAATGTGCATTGGGACTCACGGAAGCCCGCTACTTGGGCTACGTGATAGGCCAAGGAGTGATTAAGCCCCAAATTAACAAGGTTGAGGCGATCCAGAAGTGGCCTAGACCCCTGACCACGAAGCAGGTTAGGGCCTTCCTGGGTATCGTGGGGTACTACAGGAGGTTTGTAAAGGATTTTGCGGGACTATCAGCCCCCTTGATGGACCTTCTCAAAGGCAAGAAGTCCGTCATGGTGCGCTGGACTCCGCAGGCCGAGGACTCCTTCCGGGCCCTGAAGGAGGTCCTGTGCGGACAGCCCGTTCTGGTCAACCCTGATTTCCGGAAGGAGTTCATTGTACAGACTGACGCCTCGGAGGTCGGCCTGGGGGCAGTGCTGTCTCAGGTGGTTCAGGGGGAGGAACACCCCGTCACCTTCTTGAGTAGGAAGCTCACCCCTCCCGAGCGGAATTATAGCGTAGTGGAGAAGGAGTGCCTGGCGATCAAGTGGGCCTTGGAGTCCCTACGCTATTACCTGCTGGGACGGCAGTTTCGCTTGGTGACGGATCACTCTCCACTGGTCTGGATGAGGTCCGCCAAGGAACGGAATGCCCGGGTTACCCGGTGGTTCCTTTCTCTGCAGAACTTCCGGTTTACGGTTGAACACCGGGCCGGTAGGTTGCAGGGCAACACCGATGCCTTGTCCCGCGGCCCGTGTTTGATGGCTGGAGTTCAACCCCGCACGTTTGAACTGAGGGGAGGGGTATGTGAGACTGTGACCGGGGTTATCTATGACGGCCGGTATGTCTCGCCCCGGTTGTGCTCACTCCATGATAGAAAGTAAATCCACTATAGGGTTAATGCTGTTTCCCTACAGGCTGAAGGAAGGGTTAAATAGAATCAGGAACAAGGGCAGGTGTGCCGGGTGTGAGGGAGTGAACAGAACTCCCTGAGTTTTCTGCTGGAGAGGCACATGTATTGTGTTATGGACTTTTGTTTGGACATTAAAACCGTGTGCTGTGAACCTTAATGCCTGGATCCCGTGTCTTCTGCTGCGCAGCCGACCGTGCTACCTCACAGTATGTCTATATGTATGTATGTGTGTGTGTGTGTGTGTATGTATGTCCACTAAAAGAATTCGCACAGTACAATAACGACACCCCATGTGACTCAGGGAACGTCATAGAGTATGTTTTGAGAAGAAATTTTAACACCGCATTTTACAGTTATTCACCAAAAAACCTGCCTCAATTAACGTCAAGGGAGCTAGGAAGCACAATGCAGCCAGAACTTCAGAAGAATACATGGCCACGCCCTTAAATGGAATGTTGGTGTGTCACAATGCAGCCAGGGAAAGAGACAGGCAGAGACAGGGAAAGAAACAAACATGGAAAGAGACAGGGAAAGAGACAGACATACAGGGAAAGAGACAGACATACAGGGAAAGAGACAGACAGATAGGGAAAGAGACAGACAGACAGGGAAAGAGACAAACAGGGAAAGAGACAGACAGACAGGGAAAGAGACAGAAGTAAGGAAGGGAGCACGGTCTGATAGAGCGCTAAGGAGGCCACAGTATTAGATTAATTTTTGTGGAATTTATTGTTTTCTATCAGCCACAAAGCGTTTTGATATACACAATATCTTCATCACCTGATGAAGATATTGTGTATATTGAAAGGCGTTGTGGCTGATAGAAAACAATAAATTCTACAAAAATTAATCTAATACTGTGGCCTACTTAGCGCTCTATCAGACCGTGCTCCCTTCCTTACTGCTGATCTTCCCCCCTGTGGGTCCACGGCAAGAGCTGCTTGATACGGAGGTCAGATGACCAGAGACGCCCAGTGATCTGTCACGTGACCAGCTCTTCAGGAATCTGCTTCCCTAGATGGACATCGTGGGCTAACAGGTCAGAAGATTACTGACACCACACTCCCGTCTTACTGAGGGCTGCACAACCACATCAGGTGAGCAGATTATTTTTCTCCTCCTCACCAGTATCTCCCAGACCCTTCACATGTGCTCCCTTGTTTAATTTTTTATTCAGGGAAAGAGACAGAGACAGGGAAAGAGACAGATAGACAGGGAAAGAGACAGAGAGACAGGGACAAAGACAGACAGACAGGGAAAGAGACAGAGAGACAGGGAAAGAGACAGACAGACAGGGAAAGAGATAAAAGAGATAGAGACAGACAAATAAAGAGCTAGAGACAGAGAGAGAGACAGAGACTGGGAGAGAAACAGAGACACAGTTACTATCCTTGGCAATGCCAGGTGCTACAGCTAGTACGAGAATAAAGTGCAAAAGGAAATTCAAAACAACTGAACAATCAATAAATATATGTATAAAGTGAATATCTGCAAATAGTATTCTTTTTGATTTAATAACCGAAGGGTCTCTAAAAATGTTTTTCAAAATCAATACTATCTGGTATATCAATAACTAATACAGAAGAATAATATTAAATATGTATAACAGTCATCTCTAAATACAATGTAATATCCAACATAGGATTGTATACTAGAGGAATCTGTCCTACACCAATAACATCTACACTTGAATCTGTGGCGCTCAAGGACTAAGCATTTCCATTTAGGGTGCTTTCACAATCCGGTTTTTGCTGTCAAGCACATTCTGGTGAATACCGGGTAAAACGGATCTGGCGGTGAAATTTCTGTGTCCGGCTGCCAGATAGGATACACAAGGGAACGTTTTTTGTCATCGGCGTGTTGTAAAGTAAAAGCCTATGGGCACCAGATCCGTCATAATGCGGCTAAAAACGCATTCCAACAACGAATCCAGTTTTTTTTAACTGAGCATGCTCAGATGTGTAAATTCCTTTCTGGTTAGAGAATATCTCTCTCTCTGTCTCTCTCTCTCTCGGTTTGTCGATGACAGTCTCTCTCTCTCTGTCGGTCTCTCTCTCTCTGTCCGTCGATTGGTCTCTCTCTCTGTCTGTCTGTCTCTCTCTGTCTGTCTGTCTCTCCCTCTCTTTCATACTCACTGATCACCGATCACCGGTGCGGAGATGCACGGCTGTCACAAAGCTCCCGCGGCTTCTGCTGCTTTTAAAACGCCGACCGCTCATTATTCCATCTCATATTCACTGCTTCACTCGCCCACCTGGCGCTTATGATTGGTTGAAGTTAGACGAACCCCCACGCTAAGTGACATCTGTCTCACTGCAACCAATCACAGCCATCGGTGGGTGTGTCTAAATCTTGCAGTAAAATAAATAAATAAATTATTAAAAAAAAAAAACGGCGTCTGGTCACACCCCAATTTTGATACCAGCCAAGGTAAAACCCCATGGCTGAAGGCTGGTATTCTCAGAATGGGGAGCTCCACGTTATGGAGAGCACCCTAGCCTAACAATATCAGCCAGCAGCCGCCCGGAATTGGCGCATCCATTAGATATAACAGTCCTAGGACTCTACCCAGCTCATCCCGAATTTCCCTGGTGCGGTGGCAATCAGGGTAAGGAGGAGTTAGTGGCACTGCCACTAACTCCTAGCTTAGTGATGGCAGGCGTCTATCACTAAACTGTAGTGAAAGTAAATAAACACAAACACCGAAAAATCACCTTTATTTGAAATAAAAAACAAAAAAACACCCTCTTTCACCACTATATTCATCCCCAAATACCCCTCCAGGTCCGATGTAATCCACACGAGGTCCCACGATGCTTTCAGCTCTGCTACATCGGAAGCTGACACGAGCAGCCGTAGAGCACAACTGCTCTCTGTGAGCTCCACAGAGCAACTGAAGTGAGTCATGCTCTCAGAGAGCGGTGACGTCACTCAGGTTACCCGTGGCCACAGCTGGATTCTCGGTAAAAACTGCTACAACAGATCCGTTTATTATGCCAGATCCGTCGCATCAGTTAAACCACAATCTGCGATAAATCCATTGCATCAGGCACAAACTGGATGTGTGAGAGCACCCTTAGCACCCTTAGCACCCTTAGGGCTCTTGCGCACGTTGCTTTTTTTTTGTGTTTTTCACAGAGCTGACAGCGAGCGGCCACAGACCACGACCGCTCTCTGTCAGCTCCATGCAGCAACTGAAGTGAGCCGTGCGATCAGAGGTGACGTCACTCAGGTGACCCGCAGCCACAGCTCTCAGGTGGAGGACTCCAACAGTGGCCATGGGTCACCTGAGTGACGGCACCGCTGATTGCGCGGCTCACTTCTGTCACTCGGGATTTGCGGTCACAGGTGAGTCCTTCACGTGTGACCGCAAATCAGGCTGCGACACAGATAGAGAGAGAGCCACGCGATGTCAGTGAACTCGGGTGAAGCTCTGACGTCACTGCTGCGGACTCCTGTGCCCTGGCACTGACCTCGGAGGTTCATCTGAGTTTATGACAGCACACACAGACAGAGCCGCGTGATGACAATGAAGTCGGGTGAAGTTCATCTGAGTTTATTCTCATCGCCCGGCTCTGTCTGTGTCTGCTATCAGCGGGCATGTAGCAGAGCTGGATTGCCGAGGGACCGCACTGAGAAAAATGCCTCCAAAACGCATGGAAAATGCATGCACAATGCATCCAAAATACATGCGCTTTGGATGCATTCTTTTTGTCAACACGCAGCGTCAAGTCTGCCACAGGGTGCATTTATTTCTGCACTAGTCAGGACGCAATGTGTGCATGAGCCCTTAGTAAGGTACACCAGGTTAACAAACAGGTATAGCTGTACAGAGCATATATCCATCACCACTGTTCAACTAGTGAGACCCAGAGTAAAGCTATAAACATCAACAAATATGTGTTAATAACATTCCAGCTGTTCCAATAAAGTCCACGCACCAAAAAATGATATCTCATTACGGTCTAGTGTATCAATGGTGGACAGGCAGGACGGGCTAACAAATGCAAGTAACAGTCACTCCTATCCTTATTCTGTAGCCCAAAGTGAAGCTCTATGTGTAGAAGCTATGGGCACAAGTGAAGGCAGCCGAGAGATAAATATTAGTGTCAACATTACCTAGGTATGGAGGACACCGCCCTCACACCTGACACATCCTTCCTATAACGCCTGGGTCTATAATCATTGTCTGCTAGTGACTGCCTCTTCCCCTGTGCTATGTGCTGAGCTTGCCCTGTCCCGGACGCAGGCACGGATGTCTCTGGCTCTGCGTCTGTCCGTGCACATTCGCAGCCACCATCAGCAAATACGTCTGCTTTCTTGTCCCAGCGCACCGTTCAGCTGTCTCTCCCCCAGGCCTTCCAACACAAGCAGAAATAGTTAGACCCAGAAATAAATGGACAGTGACCGAATCTTCGTGATTTCAGCTCTGCAGGCCGCTATTTTTGGTTTTAAAGTGAAACAACTGAGATGCAATTGAAGTGGAGACTTTCAGGTTTAATTAAATGGGTTGAAAATAAATATCCTGTGAAATGTTTAGGAATTGCAACTTTTTTCTACAAATTCTCCTCATTTCAGAGACTCAAAAGTAATTGAACACATTTACTTTCCCATAAATAAAATGTTCATTTTTAATTCTTCATAGAGAATCCTTTACAGGCAATAACTGCCTGAAGCCTGGAACCATGGACATCACCAAGCGCTGGTTTTCCTCCATATTGATGCTTTGCCACCTTTACTGCCGCTGACTAGAGCTGCTTGGACTGGCAAAAGCCGGGACCGGCGGATCAGTGCTCAATTAAAAAAAAAACCCCGATCTGCTATGAAATCCGGTGCCCAAATAAATCAACGGGGACAAGAATCCAGAGATTAAAAACGTTGGTGGAGGGGATAGGGCAGTAGGAGCGTGCACGGTATACTCACCCAAGGCTGTGTCATGGTGGCAAACTCCTTCCGGGTCAGGCTTTTCCCTTCTGAAGACGACAATTCAAAATTCACTGTTTTGCTCGTCCACCAGTGCGTGTAATTGGTTGCAGTTAGATGTACCACCACTCTGAGTTGCAGCGTGGCAGCTGACTGCAACCAATCACAGGCACCAGGACGGCCGGTGGGCAAGGAAAGCAGTGCAAGTGTCTGTGGGTCAGTATGGTGAGCGTACATGTAGACAGAAACACATGCACAATCCTTTCAGAAGTGTGTGCGGCTGTGCCTTTGATACAATGTCACACTCGTGCAAGTCTGGCATGACATCAGCCACCACGGCCCGCCACTCTCTGAACATGAGCATGCATGTACCAAAAAACACATGCACGCTGCTGTCAGAAGTGTGCGTGGCTGTCTTTTGATGCGATGTCACACTCGTACAAGTCTGGCATGACATCAGCCGGCACGGCCTGCCACTCTCTGAACATGAGCATGCATGTACCAAAAAACACATGCACGCTCCTGTCAGAAGTGTGCGCGGGTGTTGCGGTGATGCGATGTCAGACTCGTACAAGTCTGACAGGACATCACCCGACATGGCCGGCCGTTCGCTGAACATGAGCGTGCATGTACCTAGAAATACATGTACGCTTCTGTCAGAGTGCACGGCTGTGCCGGTGATGCGATGTCAGACTCGTGTGAGTCCCTCACAGTATGACTCCAGCCTAAGAGAAACCGCATGCAGCTTTTTTTTTTAATTTAAATACTTAAAAAAAACAACTTGCGGTCCCCCCTAATTTTCTTCCCCATCCAAGATAAAACCAGCTGGAGGCTGGTAGTCTCAGCTCGCAGCCTCCTGGTATTGCCGCATCCATTAGATGGGACAATCCCGGTGCTTTACCGGCTCTTCCCAAATTGCCCTGGTGCGTTGGCAATAGGGGTACTGAGGGGGTAATAACAGCGCACAGCTACTACTAAGCCCTAGATTAGTGATAGCACAGGCGTCTATGAGATACCTGCATCACACTAACCTGTAAATGAATGTAGATAATCACACACACAAAAAAAAAAATCCTTTATTTGAAAAAAATACAAAAATGCACCCTTCTTCACCAGTTTATTAACCCCCAACACCCTGCAGGTCCGGCGTAATCCACATGAGGTCCCATTACGACGCATCCAGCTCTCCTACATCCCACAGTCAGCGACCATAGAGAACGACCGCTGGCTGCGAGTGTAGCCTATGACTGAGCCACGATGACTGCAGGCAGGTGCTGTCACAGGCTGGGGGCGGATCTGCCTGCAACTAATCACAGACAACAGGATGGCTGGTAGGCGGGGAAAGCCTGGAAAGCTGTACCGTGCAGAACGGGAAGTGAATGTGCAACCCAGAAGCAGTTTGCCGACATGACACCGAGTCTCGTAAGTATGAAACTCACTTAATTCTTATTTTCTTTATTTTTCAATTAATTTCTCCAGTGCCGGATCCAGATCATGCACCCGGTATCCCCGATCCGGGTCCACAACCCGAGCATCTTTGAAACCAAATTTTGCAGTCCGTATCCGCTCAGCCCTACTGCTGACTTCAGTTGTTGCTTGATTGTGGGTCTTTCTGCCTTAATTTTTGTCTTAAGCATGTGAAATAAATGCTCAATGAGGTTCAGATCTGGTGATTAACATGAACATTGCAGAATATTCCACTTCTGTGCCTTAAAAAAAACTCTTGGGTTGCTTTTGCAGTATGTTTTGGGTCATTGTCTATCCAATAACCTGTTCTGCATTTGGTTGAATCTGAGCAGAAGGTATAGCCCTGAACACCTCTGAATTCATCCGACTGCTTTTGTCTTTAAATAGGTATTTGAGACATGGTCAAACAGGGAAGCCTTAGGCTATGTGGCCACGTTGCGTTTTTTCATGCTTTTCAGCAGCGTTTTCAACTGCACCTTTTTAATGCCAAAATAGTGTACATGCGTTTTGATTTTCCAGCAAAGTCTATGAGAAATAGGGATTTCTTGTGCACACCATGTTGTTCTAAACGCTGCGTGAAATTTGCATATTTTTGGACAAAAACTCTGCTTTTAAAGAAGCAGCATGTCAATTGTTTTTGCCATTTTGGCTGCGTTTCCCATCCATTCAATTTAATAAAAAACTGCAGCGTTTCTAAAAGCACCGGAAAAGCACTAAAAACTCATGAAAACAGCAAGGTGCGCATAGGCTACTTTCTTTGCGTTTTACATGCATTTTTAAAGCCAAAAGCATTGTCCTTTCTACCAGAGGATGCTTTTTGAACTGCAACTACCTCGACGCAACGTGGGCACATAGCCTTAAAGCACAGTCTTAGGAGTACTTCCTATAAGGCCTCTTTCACACGTCCATGAAAATCACGCACGTTTTTACAGATGTGTCAAAGGTGTGTTTTGCCCTCCGTGAGCCATGTTTATAGCACACGTGTTCTCCGTGTGTTATCCGTGATAACAGACGGAGAACGGGAACTTTCTGCTCACCTGTCCCTGGCGTCGCTGTCCGTGGTGCTGATCTTCGGTCTCCGGTCCTGCCGACTCCCCGCTGCTGCTGCTTCCGGCTGCTGTTAAGTGAATATGCAATAAGCATAATGAGCGGCGGTCAGAAGCAAGTGACAGCAGCGGCAGAGACCGCAGGGCTGGAGAAGGTGAGTAAAGTTGTTTTTTTTTCTCACAGATACATGTGTTTTCTCCGGTGTGTGTCACACGGTTCACATCTGTGTGGTCCATTTGTGTTCTGTGTGACCCGTTTGCGTTCCGTGTGACACCCGTGATGCCGGAGAGAAAACGGATATGTCTACAAGTGGAGCACATGGGCACACGTATGCTCCACACGTACACACGGTCCATGGCATAACACGCACATGGGCTCAGACCCATTGATTTTAATGGGTCTACGTGTGCCCATGTCTCCGGTACGTGAGGAAACTGACCAAACACGTACCAGAGGCACGGACGTGTGAAAGAGGCCTGAGGCAGAACAGATAACCCTATATGAGAGTGCTGAAAAAAGTGCAATACATAAATAAAAATGATCAAATATGCAACATAAAGTATATTTAATAAATAAGAGGTCAAAACAATGCAAAGAGTACATACAAGCAGAAAATGGTATACCGCTTGCCTGCCAATCCTTATACATAAAGGGATGCAGGAGGACTTTAGAGAGGCTAAAACCTGGGGCAAAGATACTCTTGGGGGGAAAATAGACGAGTTGAACGTTTCAAGACCAAATCTCCGGTGAGGTGTCTGTGATCACAGTAATTTGGGTCAGAAGGAGAGGCAGCTAGGGTGGGAAGAGCGCCTGCGTAGCCAAGTTTAATGGGGACCGGGTCCCAGGGGTCAATGGTGTACTCTGCGATCATCTAGAATTTATTTGTATAAACATTTTATGTCTTTATTTGTCACTGTATTGTCGGGTTAAAATGTCACGCTGTTTAAAACTTCCCAAGGACCACATTTCACATTTCAATGCCCGAAGAAAGGGAATTTAAGATAGACAACACCTTCACCTCAGGTGCACAGTAGTAATTGAACTTGCAATCTCCTCTCTCAGGATGGAAAGTTGAGGATAAAAAGTCTTGTTGAGATCCCAAATGGGGCCTTTATTATAGCACTGAGGTGCACATTATTCACTGTTTTATATGGTACACCTGAAGAAGGATCTCTGAATAGAGCCGAAACGCGTTGTTTTATGTTATGCGATCTATTGCATCTTTATTGACTCCATCTGTGGTATCTCCGACGGAGACAACACATTGAACGGGCAGCAGAACAGCACTCCAGCAATAAGGATATATTTTACATGACAAATAAAACTCTGTTGTACAGTGAAATGTAAAACCTAAATGTAAAATCTAATAATCCCCCTACCGAGTGCAGGCAAAAAAACCAGTGAAAGAGGAAAAGTGACCCAAAGACAATAAATATAAAATATATATTTTTTTATTTTATTAAATTCATTTTTAAAGACATATATTACCCGAGCATAACAATAAAAGACAGGAGATTCCCGAGCAATAGCAGCAGGACAAATGCAAAGTGACTTGCAAAACCCTATAGCAATATTACAGAGCATATAGATAAAATGTACTAGACAGTGCTGTGCAAACCTACAGTATAAAGAAACATTACAGAGCATGCAATTAAAGTGCTAGACATTGCTGTGCAAACCCGCAGTACACTGTGTGCAGAATTATTAGGCAACTTGGATTTTAGAGGATTTTTTTATTATTGATCAACAACTATGTTATCACTCTCACTCACAAAGCTCTCCACATTTCTGCACCACCCTACAGTTCCTTCCTCATCTCTGCCTATCACCCCACCCATCCTCTCCACGGTTCTGCACCCCCCTACATCTCCCCCCTCATCTCCATCTATCACCCCACCCGTTCTCTCCACAGATCTGCACCCCCCTATATCTCCTCCCTCATCTCTGTCTATCACCCCACCTGTGCCCTCCGCTCTGCACCGCTCTACATCTCCTCCCTCATCTCCATCTATCACCCCACCCGTTCTCTCCACAGATCTGCACCCCCCTATATCTCCTCCCTCATCTCTGTCTATCACCCCACCTGTGCCCTCCGCTCTGCACCGCTCTACATCTCCTCCCTCATCTCTGTCTATCACCCCACCTGTGCCCTCCGCTCTGCACCGCTCTACATCTCCTCCCTCATCTCTGTCTATCACCCCACCTGTGCCCTCCGCTCTGCACCACCCTACATCTCCTCCCTCATCTCTGTCTATCACCCCACCTGTGCCCTCCGCTCTGCACCACCCTACATCTCCTCCCTCATCTCTGTCTATCACCCCACCCGTGCCCTCCGCTCTGCACCACCCTACATCTCCTCCCTCATCTCTGTCTATCACCCCACCTGTGCCCTCCGCTCTGCACCGCTCTACATCTCCTCCCTCATCTCTGTCTATCACCCCACCTGTGCCCTCCGCTCTGCACCACCCAACATCTCCTCCCTCATCTCTGTCTATCACCCCACCTGTGCCCTCCGCTCTGCACCACCCTACATCTCCTCCCTCATCTCTGTCTATCACCCCACCTGTGCCCTCCGCTCTGCACCACCCTACATCTCCTCCCTCATCTCTGTCTATCACCCCACCTGTGCCCTCCGCTCTGCACCACCCTACATCTCCTCCCTCATCTCTGTCTATCACCCCACCTGTGCCCTCCGCTCTGCACCACCCTACATCTCCTCCCTCATCTCTGTCTATCACCCCACCTGTGCCCTCCGCTCTGCACCACCCTACATCTCCTCCCTCATCTCTGTCTATCACCCCACCTGTGCCCTCCGCTCTGCACCACCCTACATCTCCTCCCTCATCTCTGTCTATCACCCCACCTGTGCCCTCCGCTCTGCACCACCCTACATCTCCTCCCTCATCTCTGTCTATCACCCCACCTGTGCCCTTTGCTCTGCTAATGACCTAACACTGACATCCTGAACAATTCGAACCTCGCACTCCCGTCTTCAAGATTTCTCACGAGCTGCGCCAATGCTCTGGAACACACTACCAAGAGAAATCTGATTAATTCCCAACATCCACACCTTTAAGCGGGCCCTAAAAACACATTTCTCTAGACCAGCCTATCACCTCACTGCCCTGATCTAATCTAGTCCCTTTCTGCCCTTCCTAAAAAATGTACTTCCAACTCTTGTCCCCTGTACCTGTATAAATTCTGGCCGACGACAGGTTCATACAGCTGCTTTAATCCCCTATTAAATCGATATATAACAAGCTTCCCCCCCCCATTCACCTTTTGTGTCTCCCCTATTTCCTCATAGACTGTAGCTTACGAGCAGGGCCCTCGCTTCTCCTGGTATCTTCATTTTGTTATTTTGTATTGTCTCATATTGTCTGTACATGTCCCCTCTGAATTGTAAAGCGCTGCGGAATATGTTGGCGCTATAGAAATAAAACATTATTATTATTATTATGTCTCAATCAGCCCAAAAGACTCATAAATACAAAGCTTAATATTTTTGGCAGTTGGAGGGGTTTTTAGATTTGGCTATTAGGGGGATATCTGTTTGTGCAGGTGACTATTACTGTGCAGAATTATTAGGCAACTTAATAAAAACCAAATCTATTCCCATCTCACTTGTTTATTGTCACCAGGTAAACCAATATACAGTTAGGTCCAGAAATCTTTGGCCAGTGACACAATTTTGGCGAGTTGGGCTCTGCATGCCACCACATTGGATTTGAAATGAAACCTCTACAACAGAATTCAAGTGCAGATTGTAACGTTTAATTTGAAGGTTTGAACAAAAATATCTGATAGAAATTGTAGGAATTGTCACATTTCTTTACAAACACTCCACATTTTAGGAGGTCAAAAGTAATTGGACAAATAAACCAAACCCAAACAAAATATTTTTATTTTCAATATTTTGTTGCGAATCCTTTGGAGGCAATCACTGCCTTAAGTCTGGAACCCATGAACATCACCAAACGCTGGGTTTCCTCCTTCTAATGATTTGCCAGGCCTTTACAGCCGCAGCCTTCAGGTCTTGCTTGTTTGTGGGTCTTTCCATCTTAAGTCTGGATTTGAGCAAGTGAAATGCATGCTCAATTGGGTTAAGATCTGGTGATTGACTTGGCCATTGCAGAATGTTCCACTTTTTTGCACTCATGAACTCCTGGGTAGCTTTGGCTGTATGCTTGGGGTCATTGTCCATCTGTACTATGAAGCGCCGTCCGATCAACTTTGCGGCATTTGGCTGAATCTGGGCTGAAAGTATATCCCGGTATACTTCAGAATTCATCCGGCTACTCTTGTCTGCTGTTATATCATCAATAAACACAAGTGACCCAGTGCCATTGAAAGCCATGCATGCCCATGCCATCATGTTGCCTCCACCATGTTTTACAGAGGATGTGGTGTGCCTTGGATCATGTGCCGTTCCCTTTCTTCTCCAAACTTTTTTCTTCCCATCATTCTGGTACAGGTTGATCTTTGTCTCATCTGTCCATAGAATACTTTTCCAGAACTGAGCTGGCTTCATGAGGTGTTTTTCAGCAAATTTAACTCTGGCCTGTCTATTTTTGGAATTGATGAATGGTTTGCATCTAGATGTGAACCCTTTGTATTTACTTTCATGGAGTCTTCTCTTTACTGTTAACTTAGAGACAGATACACCTACTTCACTGAGAGTGTTCTGGACTTCAGTTGATGTTGTGAACGGGTTCTTCTTCACCAAAGAAAGTATGCGGCGATCATCCACCACTGTTGTCATCCGTGGACGCCCAGGCCTTTTTGAGTTCCCAAGCTCACCAGTCAATTCCTTTTTTCTCAGAATGTACCCGACTGTTGATTTTGCTACTCCAAGCATGTCTGCTATCTCTCTGATGGATTTTTTCTTTTTTTTCAGCCTCAGGATGTTCTGCTTCACCTCAATTGAGAGTTCCTTAGACCGCATGTTGTCTGGTCACAGCAACAGCTTCCAAATGCAAAACCACACACCTGTAGTCAACCCCAGACCTTTTAACTACTTCATTGATTACAGGTTAACGAGGGAGACGCCTTCAGAGTTAATTGCAGCCCTTAGAGTCCCTTGTCCAATTACTTTTGGTCCCTTTAAAAAGAGGAGGCTATGCATTACAGAGCTATGATTCCTAAACCCTTTCTCCGATTTGGATGTGAAAACTCTCATATTGCAGCTGGGAGTGTGCACTTTCAGCCCATATTATATATAGAATTGTATTTCTGAACATGTTTTTGTAAACAGCTAAAATAACAAAACTTGTGTCACTGTCCAAATATTTCTGGACCTAACTGTAACTGCACAAAATGTAGAAATAAACATTTCTGACTTGCAAAAACAAAACCCAAAAAATGAGTAACCAATATAGCCCCCTTTCTTTCTGATGACACTCAGCAGCCGACCATCCATAGATTCTGTCATTGCTTGATCTGTTTACGATCCACATTGCGTGCAGCAGCCACCACAGCCTCCAGACACCACAGCCTCCAGACACTGCTCCCAGAGGTGCACTGTTTTCCCTCCCTGTAGATCTCACATTTTATGAGGGACCACAGGTTCTCTATGGGGTTCAGATCAGGGGAACAAGGGGGCCATGTCATTATTTTCTCATCTTTTAGACCTTTACTGGCCAGCCACGCTGTGGAGTAGTTGGATGCATGTGATGGAGCATTATCCTGCATGAAAATCATGTTTTTCTTGAACGATACTGACTTCTTCCTGTACCACTGCTTGAAGATGTTGTCTTCCAGAAACTGACAGTAGGTCTTGGAGTTGAGCTTCACTCCATCCTCAACCTGAAAAGGTCCCACAAGTTGATCTTTGATGATCCCAGCCCATACCAGTACCCACCTCCACCTTGCTGGTGTCTGAGTCGGAGTGGAGCTCTCTGCCCTTTACTGACCCAGCCTCTGGCGCATCCATCTGCCCATCAAGAGTCACTCTCATTTCATCAGTCCATAAAACCTGTGAAGAATCAGTCTTAAGATATTTCTTGGCCCAGTCTTAGCGTTTTATCTTATGTTTCTTGTTCACAGGTGGTGGTTTTTCAGCCTTCCTTACCTTGGCCATGTCCCTGACTATGGCACACCTTGTGCTTTTTGATACTCCAGTAACGTTGCAGCTCTGAAATATGGCCAAACTGGTGGCAAATGGCATCTTGGCAGCTTCACGCTGGATTTTTCTCAATTCATGGGCAGTTATTTTGCGCCTTTTTTGACCAACACGCTTCTTGCGACCCTGTTGGCTATTTGCATGAAACGCTTGATTGTTCGGTGATCACGCTTCAAACGTTTGGCAATTTCAAGACTGCTGCATCCTTCTGCAAGACATCTCACAATTTTGGACTTTTCAGAGCCTGTCACATCTCTCTTTTGACCCATTTTGCCAAAGGAAAGGAAG